>NW_008340588.1:9850520-9852672 GCF_000622305.1 Nannospalax galili
GGTCCTCTGCAAGAACAGCCAATGCTCTTAACTGCTGAGGCATCCCTCCAGCCCCAAGAATACAGTTTTTTTTTAAGTTACAACTTTTTTTTTTTTTTTTTTTTGGTCTTTTTGAGACAGGGTTACCCTGTAGCCCCAGCTGGCCTGGAACTTGCTATGTAGACCAGTCTGGCCTCAAACTCAGTAAGATCCTCTCCTGCCTCCCAAGTGCTGGGATTAAAGGCATGTACCACCACACCCGGCCAAATGTTATTACTTTTTAAACTAGTCATGAATTATTTAGTTTTTGCACCAGGTCATTGTATCTAATCGATACAAAGATTGTATCAAAAACTGCTAGTTGTCATTTTAAAGTAACTCCTCGGTGGAGTGTATTTCCAATAAATAAACTTAATGTTTTAAGAGATGTCTTTATTTTTTGGAAGAGAGGTAAACATTAATAAAACATTCCAAGAATGAATTTTTATTTATTTATTTATTTTAATTAAAAGAAGCATTTCATAACAGCAGCATTAACCTACTCAATAACATTTTTCTGAGCTAGGGTACATCTCTTTCAAAATTGGCTGTACATTTCTAGGTTTACAGATGAATTATTACGCTTATATAATCTTTTACTCATTATAAACTCTCTAAGACATAAAATTAAATGAGGTTCCAACGTTTAAAAAAGATCTCCACTTCGTTGTCAAAACACACAGTTTCATCCAGAAAAATTCATTTCATTATTAAAATATACACTTTCATGCAGAAAAATTCATTTCTAATGCAATTGACATTAATATTTTTGCACATACATTTCTAATCTCTATATATCTGATTATTACTAGTCACAGTCAGTTACTTTCTGAGCTCCTTGGCATCTGAGCATGGATATAAAGTTGTCAGGTAGATTTCAATGATGATATTTTCAGATCTACTAATTATTAAGGAGCAAACTTTTATGCTTTGAAGAATTACTATTTTTTTAATCATTATTTTTAAAATTTTTAATAACTACACAATTAGAAGAAGCATTTCACTTACAGCTTTAACATATTCAGCAACACACTCAGAGCAAGAGTACATCTTTTTCACAAGTGGGTACAAGTTTCAAGATTCACAGTAGAGTTAATACAGTTATACAATATTGAACTCAGTATAAGCCCTGTAAGACACAAAATTGAATGAGTTTTTAACCTTTAAAAAAGGTTTCCATTTCATTTTAGAATATATTGTTCCTTGCAGAAAGACTCATTGTTTTTGCTACTAACACTGAGATGTTGGTGCATGCCTCTCTAATCTCTATGTATCTGATTATTACTAGTCATAATCGGTTGCACTCAGATCCTTGGTGCCTGTGTATGTCTATAAAGTCATTGGGTAGATTTCAATGGTAATGTTTATCACCTCTACTAATTAGCGTGATGTGAATTTCCGTGCTTCCTCATCAACTATAATAACACACACCCACAAAAATCAACAAGTTTAAATATTTTTAAATGTATTATATTTCAGGTTTTGTTTTTTTTTTACAATTTCTTTTAAATTGTTTCCAACCACAGTGTACTTAATTATCTTATACATAACCTGATGACTTTTCCAAATTAAATGATAATGGATTCCTGTACATCTATATCTATCTAGGGAAAAAACTCACTTCAACTTTTTGACAACATTTGTAAATTTATGCAAAAGATGGAATAAGGTATGACAGCATTCTGATGGGCAGACTGACCTCAAGTAATCACAACAACATATCTTTTTAGTTACTAATATGATTTCAGAATATCATATTCTAATGGAAGTCCCAAGGTTCTAGATCACAGAGATTGGGGAGTGGGGATTTGGATGGGGCAAGAGACAAGAGAAATGGAGACAAGACAGCATTCTGATCAAGTCTCTTTTCTTGCAGCACAAGCATGAGGTTAAACAGAAAATGAGAACAAAGGAGTAAAGATTGAGAGTAATCATATCAGCTAGACCACAGGGGCCCAGATGTACTCTAAGGGAGGAATCTACTGATTAACGGAAAACAGGGCAGTTTACTGGAAAAGAGTACAAGGCCATGGGCCAAGGCTGTAGGCCAAGGCAGCGGGCCAAGGCCGCGGGCTCCATCCCATGCCCGCAGGAAGAGAGTGGGCAGAATGGAAAGTTACCAGCTTAGGTCTGT
>NW_008340589.1:0-513 GCF_000622305.1 Nannospalax galili
CACATTGGAGCAATATAATGGCACAGGGAGAGACAGCGTGGCACATTGGAGTACTGTGATGTCACATTGGAACCTTGTGATGTCACAGTGGAATATTGTGAAGCCATATTGTAACATCGTGATGGCACCATGGAGCACTATGATGTCACAATGGAACACTGTGAAGTCATATTGTAACATTATGATGGGACCATGGAACATTGTGATGTCACATTGGGGGTTGTGATGGGAGAGTGAACACTGTGCATGCAATTTGAACATGGTGACGACACAACGGATAATGGTAATGACAAAATTGCGGATAGTGATGTCACAATGAGCATTGTGATGTCTCAATGGAACATTGTGAAGTCATACTGTAACACTGTGATGGCACCATGGACCATTATGATGTCACATTGTGGGATTTTGAGGGAACATTGAGCACTGTGTTCGCATATTGAGCATGGTGACAACACAATAGATCACAGTAGTGACACAACTGCACATAGTGATGGCACAATGAGCATTGTG
>NW_008340590.1:0-254 GCF_000622305.1 Nannospalax galili
TTATCTGGTCCTCTGTTTGTTTTTCCTGTAGAATAATATTATGATGAGTTCGCACAGACTTAGGTGCAGGTACAAGCTGTCAAGAGATATGAAAATCAGCTGTAGGGTAGCTAGAGAATGCACCTGAGTAGAACTTTCCTATTACTCCGATAAGCCAGCGATCGTCCCATGGATCTGCAACATATATTAGAGAATAGTCATTTTTCCCATAGAGATACTTATTATCCTTTAGGTAGATGGGTCTTTTTTGTCCT
>NW_008340591.1:0-310 GCF_000622305.1 Nannospalax galili
CTCACTGGTTTTCAAAGCTAGCTAAGCATTTTTTAATCTCTCACATTGTCTCACACCTCTATTATGGTTTTCCCTCTAATGGTGCCCCCACTGCTCCCTTTCTCCCATAATAATACCCTTCTCCTGTGGTCCTACCTCCCTTGAGCTCGTTTCCCTTTATGACCCAAGTTCCTTGTATACCCTCCCCCCTTAAATTAGCCCTATTTTTATCCATATCTCCCTTATTAAGTCCTGTTTCCATATCCTCCCTATTTTTATACATATCTCCCTTATTAAGACAAAGAGAGCTCTTTTGTCTTTTATAGTTTAC
>NW_008340592.1:0-289 GCF_000622305.1 Nannospalax galili
GCAGCCATGTGGGTACTGGGAACTGAACCCAGATCCTCTGCAAGAGCAGCCGGTGCTCTTAACTTGCATGCCTTCTCTTCAGTCCCCATCTTCCATTATTTACTCTAGGGTCATAGACAGACACTGGCTGTTAAGCTGCCTCTCTGGAGTGGGCAGTGCATCATAACTTTGAGCACCAGAGGCTTTTTTTTCCTTCTGATTTATGAAGAAACTCATAAGCATTATCTGAAAGCAACTAAAGTGACATTGCAGAGTGCCAACCATGAGCAGTGTCTTACTTCTTTGTCTC
>NW_008340593.1:0-321 GCF_000622305.1 Nannospalax galili
CAAGAGGCTAAAGAGCAGGCTGTGGAGGGAGTAAGTTTAATTAAGGTAAGGTTCCCTCAACTGTGACTGAGTTGGAAAAACTAAAATAGACCATAGCAAACAGATTTGTGAATATGGAATAGTTTGGTCTTGAAAACATCAGTGTGATCATAGCTCCCATTTTTTTTTCCATCTAGACAATGGAAACAGACTGGGGGTGGTTGGGGAGGAGTACAGCACACCCGGCGGAGTGGTGGGCACACTGGCAGCTCGAGTTCAGGTAGTCGGAACAGGATGTTCCTTGGAACACAGGTAGGCCAGGGTGCCCCAGAGGTAGTCAAG
>NW_008340594.1:0-378 GCF_000622305.1 Nannospalax galili
GGTAGAGAGAATACTAGTGCATCTCTCAACTCTCATCAGCGAAGCTTCCTCTTGCAATAGATGATGATTCAGAAAGAAAGTCACAACTAGCCAAACTGTGGCGAATAAGAGATTGTAGAGTGTGTCCCTGGATAGGACTCCCACAGTAAACCTCTGTCACCCAGGACTCAATGACCATTTTTGATGAGGGGATGGAAGGATTGTTAGAGCCAGGGGTGGTAGATGATCACAAGGAAACATTTCTCCAGGGGGCTTGCGCCTTGCTTTATACATATATATGTAAAATTTCACATTGAAACACTTCTTGTGGGAAAAAGCGCGATGCCGTTGTAACTCTCTTTCCCCATTACTACAATGAAAATTCTTACTGCCATAAAG
>NW_008340595.1:0-519 GCF_000622305.1 Nannospalax galili
TCTGGCTCTTATTATCTTTCTACTCCCTCTTTTGTGATGTTCTCTAAGCTTCAGGTTTAGGGTTTTCATTGTCAATGTACCAGCTGAGGCTAGACCACGCAGTCACTTACGCTCTGCATTTTGATCAGTTGCCCTGGTTAGATCCAGCTGTCAACCTGACACACCTGGGAAGAGGGACCCTTGAGGAATGGACTCTGTGAGATTTGCCTGTGGGCCTGTCTGTGGATGTCTTCTTGATTGCTGGTTGATGGGGGAGGTGGAACACAGATCAGGGGAGCAAGTCGGTAAGCAGCTATGATCTCTGCTGTAGTTCCTGCCTCCAGACTCCTGCCCTGGCATTCAGGCCTTGATCTCCCTCGATGGTGACTGCCACCTGGAAGAGTAAGGTGAAAGGGAGCCTTTCCTCCCATGGCTGGTTTTGGTCAGGGTTTCATCACAGCAACTAGGATAGCTGTAGAACTTTGTAGTAGTCTCCAGCTGTGGCAAAAGAAGCTTCTTTGATGGTGAGATCCCAGATTC
>NW_008340596.1:0-319 GCF_000622305.1 Nannospalax galili
GTCATGCTTAGTCTACACAGTGAGTTTGAGGTCAGAATGGGCTTGGTGAGACCCTGTCTGAAAAAAAAAACACGAAAACAAAAAACAAAAATGAATAAAAGGTAAAGAGCGTATGACCACACACTCAGAAATTTGTACTAATGGGATTTAATTTTAAGAATAAATGGGTTAAGGGCTGGGCGTGGTGGCACACGTCTTTAGTGCCAGCACTCTGGAGGCAGAGGCAGGTGGATCTCTGGAACATAGCAAGTTCCAGGCCAGCTGGGGCCACAGGAAGACCCTTGTCTCAAAAAGACCAAAAAAAAAAAAAAAAAAAAAA
>NW_008340597.1:0-315 GCF_000622305.1 Nannospalax galili
GGCAACTCTGTAAAGAGGCTATGTACTGAGTCCAGGACTGTAATGACAGCTAGAGCCACTTGGTTGGGATCTAGAGGTGTGTGCAGGGGCCGGTTCTGAGAGGTCCATGGAATCACACCTGGGTCTCAGGAGTGACCCAAAGAATGGAGGTGGAGCAAATTCAAAGTGATTTGAGAAGGGGTGTGGCATGCACAGGGTCGGAAGTGTGAGGCAACAAGAACCTGAGGTGGAGTGGGCGGGACCAGAGCAGAGGTGGAAAGGTTTCAAAGTCTGGCAGGACCCTGGAGGCTTTGGGGCCTGGAAAACTGCACTGAG
>NW_008340598.1:0-493 GCF_000622305.1 Nannospalax galili
GGCATATCCCTTACCCCACACCTTAACACACCCAGGTTGCCACAAATCATGGTCAGGCTGCTTATACCCTACCAGCACTGGAAGTGGAGTTTGACCTTACAGTTAGGCATTTCATGGCACTGGTTCCATCTTCTGCTTAAATTTCAAAATTTAAAGTATATAAAGCTCTAGATAACCAATTCAGTGTTATGTCTAGTATGCCGAATATTTCCCCTTTTGTTTTTGTAAATATTGTTTAAAATAGTATTTTTTTCCATGATCATTTGTCCTGTGGAATTATAAGGTATACCTGTCTTATGAACTACACCAAAAGCAGCAAAAAAGCATAGCAAGCCGAGTGCATAAGTAGATGTATCATTGGTTTAAATTTCTTTTGGTATATGTAAAATTGTAAATGTCTATAACAAATGATTAATTTGTACTTTTTCTCCTGGAAGTGTTGTGGCCCAGGAGGCTGAAGAGTAAGTATCCACAGTAATATGAATATATTTAA
>NW_008340599.1:0-699 GCF_000622305.1 Nannospalax galili
ATTCATTGGAGCATTGCAATCCTGTTACTGGTCATATACTCCAGAAAAAGATTTTATTTTCCTCTGACAACAATCAAGAGCCAATAGTTCCTTATCAGGGGGTTGTGCTTGAATGTCTTCGATCCCATCAATAATGAAATTTTGGTTGGCTTGATTGTGTTGTAGGTAATCATAGCTGCTGTGAGTTTATGCATGCAATACCAGATCAGCAGACAGCATTTCACAGCACACATCCTCATCCTCTGGCTCTTATATTCTTTCTGTCTCCAGTTCTGTGTTGATACCTGAAGCTTGAGGATATAGATGTCCAGGTCAGGGTTGAGTTCTGAATCTCTTATTATTAGTAATTTTGCTGGTTTGTATTAATCTACTGACTGCTGTCCACTGGAAAAAGAAGCTTCCCTGACAAAGTTTAGGAGCAGTCCAGAACCCAGTTCAGACCCAGTGCCCATTCTGGGTCCTCTGGTTCTGCTGAAGAGGCTTTGAACTTTCAAGTTCTTGTGCATTAATGGGCCTAATCTGGATTACTGTGTCATTCTTTATATTTATTAATTTATTTTCATCAATTTTTTCTTTGAAAATTCCAGACTGACTGTAACACATTCTGATTATTTGGGAGTTCAAACAGCACAATAGGTTGAGAACTTCCACTGGATCTTTATACGGTCAATAATCTTTTTGAAATTGAAGAAAATGACT
>NW_008340600.1:0-284 GCF_000622305.1 Nannospalax galili
CCCGGACATCTTTCCCTGACATCTTCCCCTTCCCTGAGGGAAAGGTGCCCATTGTGAAATAAATCTGTACCCCGCTGAGAATTCCATCTGTGCCTTGATGCCTCCATCCATACGCGTGCACCCGCTCTCTCCAACATTCCTACCTATCAGTTGTGAGCTGCCATGTGGGTGCTGGGTACCCACCCCGGATCCTCAGCAAGAGTAGTGGGGGCTCTTCGCCACTGAGCCATCTTTCCAAGCCCCTACATTTTTGTTTGTTTGTTTGCTTTCTTTTTGAGACAGGG
>NW_008340601.1:0-381 GCF_000622305.1 Nannospalax galili
GTATGCACTCAAAGCCAGACAGAGCTCTGGAAAGAGGCATAGATAAGTATAAGCAACGCTGTATATCAAAAAGTAAAATTCACAATGCAGATTAACTGTCACGGATTCATACGCAGTTAATTACATATAATCACAATATATGAAACAGTTGTTTTTGAACATTTCCTAAAGTTGATAGTTCAGAAATGTTACTATTTGCCTAAATAGTTCAGCAATAATAGTTAAATTATTATATAGTTCCAATTAAATATTTTTAAATAAAAGTATCAGGTTATAAAGAAATATATTCAGCATAATAGAAAGACTAACAGTTCAATAAACCCTTTGTCTTCTTTTGTGGGCACATATTTGATGGTATTTCCCAGCTTGTCTTACCCATGC
>NW_008340601.1:1738-2875 GCF_000622305.1 Nannospalax galili
AAGTACAATCACTGAATGTCTAGAGCTGAATTTTAGTTTATTTTCCTACAACTAAGATTTGAGATAACTTCAAAACTGTATCTGGGGTGCTAGGCATATCTTTTACAAAAGTTTGACACATTTCTTTTGGCCATTAACCACTTGCTGATTTGGAAGCATGAGTTTTTTATGGAAACCACAAAGGAGCCAGCTGTGTGACTTGAACACCTCAGCACTGGCATTCAGCATGGTCGCCAGGTTCCCTCCCGCACACACTGTGCCAGTTCCATAAAGACTTGTCTTCCTTTTTGTCCCACAAATCTCTTTTCTTTCAGCATGGCCCTCTTAAATCTCATACGTTCAAATAGGAGTGGAAATAAATTCATAGTGAAACAAGAAAGACAAAGTGCTTTTATTATAATTCAGGAACTACCATGGGTCTTGGTTTTCATCTGGTATTTTTCAGTCAAGTGCATGGGAAGCGAGGCTAGTGTTCAACTAAGTAAAAGTCCAGGGCTTGTTAACAAATTACCACCAATTTAATGGCTAACAGCAAAAGAAATTCATTTTGTCCTCTTTCTGGAACCCAGAGTGTGAAGTCAAGTGACTGATAGGGCATGCCTTGGCAGGATTAAACCATGATCCCCTCCGCTGAGGGTCTCTTAGCTTTTTGTGGTGGCTGGCAATACTTGGTGTTCTTTGATTGTATCTGTGTCACCCCACATTGTAAACAAAGCAGCACAGGTGACAAGAATATGAGCTACACATATTTCATGGCAGCTGACGCCAGTTAAACCAGTTAGAACATGATAAGCTCATTGCAGTGGTGCTTTATGTCATGGACAGCAACCAGAATCTTGCAGATTGAATAGTGCAGGCAATGAAACCAAGGCTGGAACTCCGTTTGGACCCAACAGCAATACGGACTATGTCCACTAAGATAGAACCATTGCTGCCCCTTCTGAGTTTAACATCAATGAAGTCCTTCCTTTTCAGAAGGCAAATCTCCACATTTGAGTAGGTGACTTAAGAGAACGCAAGAAAATGCCTCCTACCACCTTCCAATAGAAAAGTGCCAGTCATTTCATTCTTAGCTGGGAACTTTACATGAAATATGATGAGCCCATCCTAGGATCCAGTCTGTGCCTGTGAAGGTTC
>NW_008340602.1:0-441 GCF_000622305.1 Nannospalax galili
CCACAGACATCAGATGCACCAGGTACCTGAGGTCGGTGAGGAACAGTGCAGAGGCCTGTGCCGGGAGACCATCGGCCTGTGCTGGGAGACCATCAGCTTGAGCTGTACCCTGAGGTACCCTGCCCTCCCCTAGGCCAGGACACAGCCACCAGTACCCCTGGATAACTGTCAACCGTCAGTCATGTCACGCCTGGCTTCTTCCTTCTCTCCCCACCCCAACCCCAGGTGCACAAGGTGAGGATATGAAAAGGATTCTAGGAATCTTTTTTTTTCTTTGAGATAGTGTCTCACTATGTCACCCTGGTTGGCCTGGAACTCAAGAGACCCGCCTGCCTCTATATTTGGAGTGCTAAGATTTTTTTAAAAAGTAGGTGCCTGGGTATGTAGCTTTGTGGCAGAGTGCTTCACCAACACGTCCAGCTTCCTGGGCTCATCCTCAGT
>NW_008340603.1:0-291 GCF_000622305.1 Nannospalax galili
ATGACATGTGCAAAAACCCAGGGAGTTGAAGTTTCTGAAAAGCTACCTAATCATGCTGCTCATGTGCTCGAGCACACATCTGTCAGGTCAGGGAGGAAGAGGGAGGATACCACGTTGGACTGGCAAGCTGAATCAACACTCTTAGTCGACATCTCTCATATTAGACATAGAAAAAAAGGATCTGAAGCAAATGGTCTGGCCATGAGATCACCTCAAAAACACAGTTTTCACCTTGCTTCGCCTCATAGCTCCTCTCCCCAAATCAAAGCTTCCAAAACAAAAACAGAGATT
>NW_008340604.1:0-674 GCF_000622305.1 Nannospalax galili
TAAACACTCTCTCCTATTTGTGTCTAAATACACAGTGGTGCCCCTAGGCTGATTCAAAGAAGCATCTTTTTTTTTCACATAACAATGGTTGATTCAGAGATCCACAACTAGTTAAGTGTTGAGAATATGTGCCTGTTGAGTGCTCAGCCATAAATGAAACACTTATATCACCCATTTTAAGGCCTAAGGGTCATCATGGAAGAGGGGGTAGAGAGACTGTAATAACTGGAATATAGAAAGGAGTACTTTGAACTCCACATTTTAGATGAAGCATGGCAGTTATAGCTATGAGCACACAAAGGCTGTGGTCACCTACACGTGACCTGCACAAAGAAAGACAGAGGTATGAGGGGGATAGTAGGGAAGAGGAAGGGGGTCGTTCAGCATGTTAGAGGGAACATAGCTAATGTGAGGTGAATATGGCCACAAAATATGCTTTACAGTGTAATTGGAAAATTAAAGACTTTTTTTCCAATTCGTTATCTGTCTCTTTGTTGTGCTGAACATTTCCTTTGCTGCATAAACACTTTGAGAAATCCCTTTTTTATACATGAAAATTACCAAGTGAGCAGAATTTAACAGTTACCACCACAGAAATGGTATTTTTGTAATGGCTGTGTTTACTATTAATGACACCTGCTTTCACTTTGCAAATATTTTTCTTTACTGTAAAT
>NW_008340605.1:0-487 GCF_000622305.1 Nannospalax galili
TGACATCAAATTAAAATACATATTTTAACATCAAAATAAAATTCTCATATGCCATTAAAATTTGTTTGTCATAAAAGATCAGAGTCAATCACATTTAAACGTCTGGTAACTGAACAGTAACCTAACATTAAGGGAATATGTGGGATCATATCCAATATTTGGTTTTACATCCTATGTTTCCACTTTATGCTGTATCAAAACAATTTCCCATGTGTGTTAGTTAGCCTGACTCCTAATGGTGAATAATCTTGATATTTCTATTTTTAGGCGGCACTTCAAAGAAACAAACTCAAAAGTTGGAAATTTGGGAAAAACTCTTGTCTCAATATTTCCATTTTCCTCCATCCATCTCTCTTTTAGCGTGTAAGCCAAGGTGTCCTCTGAGGCTCTGGATTTCCTGTTTTCTAAAAGCCCTCCTCCGTCTTCCAGTTCCCACCTGGACACCCCCACTTTAGTTCACCTTTTCCATGTTAGGCAAGGTGTCCTC
>NW_008340606.1:0-517 GCF_000622305.1 Nannospalax galili
CTAAATCTACTATTGTCGTTTCATATATAAATCATAGTCTAATAAATTATATGAATCATCTCATTTAATTACATAATTAGACAATAGGAGAGTTGTTTTGCTTCATTTCACTATTTTATTAGTATTATTAAGAATTTTTGCAGTACTAGGCTTGAACCTATGGCCTATGTATTCGAGGCAAAAGCTCTAACACTAAGTTCTTACTCAAACCCTCAAGTATGAGTCTTAATATACACAGCAGTATGGAGATATAAATGTAAACAAGATTAGGTGGTGTTTCATAGTTAGAAAGTTGAAAAGTCTCATTTTAAACTCTGATTTGAATGCATATCCCTATTTTTCAGCACTTTGTTAAAATATTTGCATTTAATATTTAAAACAGTTCCAAAGGAGTTAGAGGAGAGAATGAGAAAATTATATTATGTACCTGGCCCTTCCTCTTGAAGAGCTGTGAAGAGCATATCATATAGAGTGTTTGGTGAAAGAAAATATCCAGAACTATGTCCTGGGAACTCTC
>NW_008340607.1:0-704 GCF_000622305.1 Nannospalax galili
TGGAACCGTCTTATTCCAAGACAGAGAGGAAGCCCAACATGGCTTCTAAAATGTAGTCTTAGCCCGATCCCCCACGCCCAGCCCGCACCCCACGGGACACTGATGCTTTTCTGCACACAGTGAGTTTCAAACCAAAACAAAAACATAAAAAGTGCTTCCTGTGGCAAAGCGAGAACTAGGCAGGGGTATGCGCATTCCTCTTACCCCTCTAAGACGTTTAGGTCTATACAAAAATAAACCGAGCGGGTGTTCATTCTCAGGGAAGCATCACTAGGAACTGAATCAGACCCAGGACGCTCTCCAAGTCAAAGCAGGGGAGAGGCGGAGGTGTGACCTGGAGGAGTCACAGGCACTGATTTTCCGAGCTGGACTCCTGAGGCGCACTCAGAACTCCTGCAAGCTCTAGCTTTGCAGTACAGAAGACCCAGGGTGTCCCCTAGAGGTAGGCGCGGTCGCCCCGCCCAGGCCCCGCCCAGGAAACCTGGCGGCTGCGCAGCGTGGCCGCCTTGTCTCCCACGTGACCTCCTTCACCGCCTACGTGAAGCGTGAGCGGCTATCCTAAGACCCGGGCTTGCCTCCTTCCTCCTTCCCGGCCGGGCAGCGGTGACAGGGTGTGGTTGGCTGCCCCGGCCCCTCCGGTCGGTGAAGCGGTTGGTCACTGAAGGCCGGACGCGGAGTCGGGACCCACGCACTCCACGGCGGAC
>NW_008340608.1:0-351 GCF_000622305.1 Nannospalax galili
GATCCCCTGAGTTCACTGGCCAGCCAGTCTAGCTGAATCAGTGACCTGCAGGTTCATTGAGAGACTCTGTCTCACAACATAAGCTGTAGAGTTACTGAGGAAAACACAAAAAATTCTGATCTCTACATGCATGCACACTCCTGCACATGCACACATGAACACATACATACATCACATACACACAGAAATTTCCTGGTGAATACACTGAATCCTTTCTGACATGTCTCGGAAATCAATGACATACAGCTGAAGAACAGTTGTGTACGCATGTATCTGGCAAAATTCATCTTTGTATAAATACCACTAACTGCTCACACAAACCTAGATGGTAAAATCCAATCACCACAAGTG
>NW_008340609.1:0-1108 GCF_000622305.1 Nannospalax galili
TAACATTTGCTGAGGTAGTAGAGTGCACTGGTACAAGAGTTACAGGGAAATATCTGGCAAATTTTGCCAAGATCAAAGACATCCTCCAATCCAGAAAGAGTCCTGGTAAGGTGCAGTACATACCTTCTCCTGCAGGTGTCTAACAGCTATGTGTTCAAGAATGTTCAGTAAACGAGTGTTGATAATAACTACAAAATGAACATTCATCAATATAAGAGGAGATAAATTGTAATGTGTTCAGACATTGTAAAGGATTGTAGTAAAAACAATAAACTATGCTGGAGTGTATGTATTAACACGGAAAAAATAACTATATAATAGAAAGGCAAGTCACAGAATGATATATCATTACTATTCATAAACATTTAAAAATTTAGGATAATAACATAATAACTTATAAATTCTAATATCTGTTTCAATCTGAGCATACATACTGCGAATATACATAAAAGCTATGTACATGCATCTTCTATACACGGACTATTTAGTAAACTACAAAACATGCAAAGTGATTAGAAAATCATGGCTAATATGGGTTATGAAGAGGAGAGAGTCAGAGTGGTGAATAGGAGCCATTAAATTTTCCTCTAATGTCCTATTTCTACAATAATGATGGTAATATGGTAAATTTTCAATATTTCATAAATCATAGCTTTAAGAATATGTTTTAGTAGAATTATCATCTATGTCCATGTTTAAAACATTCCATAACAACAAATGCTTGAGACTGGATGTAAGCAGTAACATGCATTTATTGAGATGAGAGAAGGAAATAAAATGACATTTGGAGATAGGTATGGTCTATAGAAATTTATATGGTTAACTCTTATTCACAAGACAATTGACAGTGGCAAATGCACGCATCTTGTTGGGAATTGTCCAGTACTGGAAATATGATGGCGGTATGGCAGGGGAGGAAGAGAATAAATGAGAGCTCTTGAGAGGCAGGGGATGGGCTCCAAAGCACAGGTGGCTGAGGAATTGGGTTTAAACTGGAATGGAATCCTTCCTTCATTGCAACAGTCATAGAGATGAAGAGAGGAGATGCACAAGTTCTGCGGAGTTGGGACAGGTTGTTTAACATTTTCTTGATGAAGTTTGACATAAA
>NW_008340610.1:0-684 GCF_000622305.1 Nannospalax galili
TCACAATTTGTCTCTTTCCCAGGATTAAGTCGCAAAAATATTCGCATACTATACCTGGCTAAAAGCATCTCTGGGAATTTAAGACCTCATTCCTAACAAGCTCAAAAACAAAATAAAATAATAAAATAAAATAAAAGAGAACTAGAAATATAAAGAAATATTGGGCACAAGAAAGAGGATTGCTTATATGAATGGCTTTGACTTCTGTACTTGAAATTGTCTCTCAGATTAAAAGTATAAAATGGGCAGGGTCTTTGCTTGGAACTAATGCTCAAGGGAACAGTTTTTTGCCAGAGAATGGGGGTTGGGGAGGGATGACTTTTATGTCCTTGAAGATAGGACCATCTGTGGTAATTGAGTGGGGAGGTGTTGGGAGCAGTTGGGTTATGCAGAAGCAGCAAGGAAAGAATCATAGTTTAGAAAAGTGTGCAGCCAAGTGAACTAGTAGGTGGCAGGACCAGGGCCGTGTAGGTGACAGTCCTATTCCTAGTGCTGTAGCAGGCCCTGACTAAAAGACATCCATCTTACCATCCTACTTTGACCTGGCATAGTTACTTTCCAGTTTCCCTGAAACTGCCTACACCTTAGAGGGACCAGGAATTCTTAGACACTGCCACATGTCTGACTGAGATGAGATAAGCTGCTGCCTAAAGCTGTATCTGCTTCTATCCATGCTTGCTTGCT
>NW_008340611.1:0-788 GCF_000622305.1 Nannospalax galili
TAAATTTCATATAGTTATATATTTCTGTGTGTGTCACACTTATATTTTATTTATGATATTTAATTTTATTATTTTACTTTATTTCTGGTCTGTAGCCCAGGTAGGCCTCCATCTCCCTGAAAGCCACCTGCCTCTGCCTGTGCTGGGACTAAAAGCTGTGCCACCGCGGCATCTGGCCCTCACTTTTCATGCCTCGTTCAGCTTTTCTTCTGCTCTAACCCCTTTTATTCGTTTATTCTTGTCTTGGATTTGCTAATACGACTTTTATTCTTAAGCTTTCTTTCCGCTAGTTTCAAATGTGCGCAGCGGCCTTTTTTTTTTTTTTTTTTTTTTTTTTTTTTTTTTAAGAGATGGGGTCTCCAGACCATCCTCAAACTCACGGTCATCCTGCCTGAGCTCCCTTGGTGTTGAGGTTACAGGTGTTGAAGTTACAGGTGGGCACCATGACCCTGGCTGTATTCTCACTTTCTATTTGATGTTGCCCCAGAATCACCCTTGGCTTTTCTGTGTTCAATGAAATGACTTCAGCCTCAATTCCATTCATCTTCACCAATGATACTGCTGTTGGAGACTCTGTCTCTGTTAATCTTGTTATTTTTGTCACACGTGTGTGTGTGTGTGTGTGTGTGTACATGTGCCATGCACACGAGTGGAAGTCAGAGGACAGCTTGGAGGAGTTGGTTCTCTTCTTCTACCATGAACGACCAGGAATTGAACTCAGGTCCTCAGGCTTGGTAGCAAGCCCCTTTACCCCTGAGCTGTTACAAAGAAATAAAATAATTCCTAGC
>NW_008340612.1:0-387 GCF_000622305.1 Nannospalax galili
CCTCTGTGTACATGTTACAGTTTCACAGCACTGTGCGCTCTGTGTCTGTGTAACAGTTTCACAGCACTGTGTCCTCTGTATACATGTTACAGTTTCATAGCACTATGCCCTCGGTGTACATGTTACAGTTTCACAGCACTGTGCGCTCTGTGTCTGTGTTAGTTTCACAGCACTGTGCGCTCTGTGTCTGTGTTACAGTTTCACATCACTGTGCCCTCTGTGTTCATGTTACAGTTTCACAGCAGTGTACCCTTTCTGTCCATGTTACGGTTTCACAGCATTGTACCCTCTGTGTACATCTTACATTTTCAGAGCACTGTACCCTCTGTGTCTGCATTACAGTTTCACAGCACTGTGTCCTCTGTGTCTGTGTTACAGTTTCACAGC
>NW_008340613.1:0-311 GCF_000622305.1 Nannospalax galili
CAGAACCAGAACCCAAACCCGAACCTGAACCCTAATCCGAACCCAAACCCATACACAAACATGAACCCAACACCAACCCCAACCCCAGCCCCAGCCCTAATCTGTTGGAAATCTGGATGGCATGTCCTAGGGTGAGATGAGCCTAAAACTTTAAGCCCAAACTACATTCTCTGCAAAAGGGAGGACTGCTGACAACATCTCTGATATCCCCCCCTTTTTAAAATTTTTACAAAATCTTTATTGAGAATTTCATACATGCACATAAGGTATTTTGCTTAAATCCATGCCCACTCCCTCCCCTTCAACATTCC
>NW_008340614.1:0-518 GCF_000622305.1 Nannospalax galili
TTGAAATTAAATTGGGGCGCTCAAAGCAATCACAGTAAGCTGAGTCTCTTCTTCCTGGTGTTGCCAAATTGCTCCCTTAGGGTTCTTCACAGATTGGGGATCTATAACACAGTAACTTCTCCACCTCTGGGGCTCCCCATCAATAAAAGCGGAGATTCTGTAGCACCTTTTTTGTTTAAAGTGCTCCATAAACTGATTTCCTTGGTACACGCAGGGATTATTTCAGCTTTCCCAAAAGGCAGCAGCCTCTGTTGTGGAAAGTGACAGCTGTTTTACAGCTGCAAAGCAGTGTGCTACAATATGACTTTGTTTTTGTTTCCTTTCACATTAGTGTGTCTCCTAGCTATGGAGCTAAATAATAAAGGAGGAGGAAGTAGACATGAGGGTAAAAATGTCACCCAGCAGGAAAATTAAAACTGTTTTCAATTGATATTGAAAAGGATGATCAAGTTTTAGCTTTTCAAGTCACAATTTGGCTGAGATGCTGAGAGTTAGTAGTAATGCAGAAAGATATTTTT
>NW_008340615.1:0-470 GCF_000622305.1 Nannospalax galili
CTTATGTTGAAGACACTAACATTTTTCCAAAGTATGTTTCTGGAATCTTTGGCAAAAATGAGGTAACTGTTTTTGTGGAATAATATCCAGGTCCTTTCTTCTGTCCCCTTTATATATGTGTCTGTTATTGTGGGAGAACTTTGCTGCTTTTCAGTGTGTATTTTTAATTTTTAGTTTTCTTCTGCGTGTATGAGTGAATTGCCTGCATGTCCATAACTGCACTTGTGTAGTGCATTGTCCCCAGAGGCCAGAAGAGGGCATCAGATATCCTGGAACTGGAGTTATGGATGGTGATTAGCTGCCAAGTAAGTGCTGGAATTTGAACCCCGGTCCTCTGGATAAACATTCTGTGCTCTTAATTGTCTATCCCCTATGCTGTCTTTAATTACTATGGGTCTGTAGTAAAACTTGAGATCAGTTATGGTGATACTGCCTGGCATGTTTTTGTTCAGGTTTGACTTGGCTCTCCT
>NW_008340616.1:0-834 GCF_000622305.1 Nannospalax galili
GGCATTGCACAACATGGGTGCACTTACCTACATGCAGGCAATACATGCAAAACCATAAAATAAAAATAATAAATAAAACATTTTTTAAAAAGATAAAATAAAAAGATTAATAAAATATAAAAGAGTTAAATACATTTTAGTATAAATTAGATTAAATAAATGGAATTGAAGATAATTATTAAGGTTAAATATAGACATGTACATAGTAATGTTACATAATTAGGCGATACCAATAAAGACATTTATAAAGAGAGATTCAACTTAAAGTCAACATTTGAATGTAATTAATTGTAATTATAGTAATCAATATATTATCTTTATTGCATGGAACTATAGGAAGTGGTATAAAATTCATTTTTATTTATGTAATATTGTCCATGCTTGAAATTTCAAAGCATGTGGCATCATTGTTGCTGTGTCTGACCACATGATTGTGTGCATACACACAGTGTGTGTTAGGAAGTTCTGGGTTTAAGATGCTAGGTTATAATTTTAACTTCCATTACATTGAAAAAACAGAAATGATTTCAATGATGAGATTAAAAACAGATTTTCTGATGACAGATACCATATGTTTTACATTTTCTACAGAAAAAATGTTCTTCCTCTTAAAACACAAACATTAATCTTGCAAAGTAAAGAAATCAAAATGATCAAAAACATTCCTTATGTATAATGTTGATGATGATTAAGTGATGACGAAGAGAATAAAAATGATTCTTTCCTTGTGAATTTTCAAACCAGCAGGAGCTTTTTCACAGCCTCGTTCCTCAGACTGTAAACAATAGGGCTGAGTGTTGGGGAAAGGACTGTGTAACACAGAGAGAGCATGAG
>NW_008340617.1:0-485 GCF_000622305.1 Nannospalax galili
TTGAGTCTTCTCTCCCCTGCAGGCTAATTACTAATTCAAGGACTCTTAATTTGACCATTACTATTTGACATTCCTCTGTGCTCCCACAGGATACAACGGTGGTCCTATTCAGTACCTGGCTCTACCAATCTTCTCATCACATAACCTATACCAGTCTCACATGAATCACATGGTGTGGAACTATCTGCTGTCCCCTGAAAAGGATAAAAAATTCAGACATATTTCTTTTGTTTGGAGAATTTCTCTGACATCCTCTCTGGGCCACACATCTTTTCTGCAGCAAATTTCATTAGGTTAAGTTATCCCTCCTAATAAATTTCCTTCATGCAAATTAGTATGAAGACCTATTTATATCCTTATGTTGGAGGTCTTTGTGTGAAATCTAACTGCAAGGTTTAACCAGCTCATGCACTAGAAGAAAATGTCCTTGTGCTCCATGAAGTGGCTTACTACAGCTGTGTTTGTTTGGGGCAAGATAGGCTATC
>NW_008340618.1:0-924 GCF_000622305.1 Nannospalax galili
GACATTTTGCAATGTAGGAACATTTAAACCACAAAAAATATTTGAATTCCTGTGCAGAAATCATTTAAAGTAAAAAAAATCCCTCCCATTTTCATTCATAAATGAAATTCACAGTACCTTTCAAATAATATTAACTAAATCTTGCAAACACTAAGATATTATATAATATTTTGTCATGATTTAATAACTTGTTTCAAAGAGTACTTCTTTTTTAAAAAAAATCACAGATAAAAAGGGATGTAGTTCATGGTTTCTCCCACTTTCCCTAGAAAATTGAATATTTATCATTTTAAGAAACTAGTGGTATCTGGTGTCATATGAAAGTCTTCCTGGCATATTTACTTTTATAAGTTAATGCATGATGCTGATGTTGACTTTACCAGATTTCGATTAAAATGCATTCTTGTCCAGTGTTTAAAGATGTTTTTCACTTACACAATTTGACTACATTTTATCAATGAAGTTTATCACTGGCAGGGAAGAGATTTATAGATATGGTGATGTGTTTAAATGACACAGTTGTTGAATACTTAGTGTGCATTTCTTTTAAGAATGTGGGAAACCTATTTTCTAATAATTGGATTCTCTTTGTCTTTTTTTCAAATGACTCACAGTAGCTTTGTTTTTCTTGAAGTAGTTTCATTTTTAACCTCCCAAACTGCATTTTCACAGTCTAATATTTTTACAAATGGTATTTTGAATTTGTTCTAGACATCATTATGTTCCTGTGCATTTTGCATTTACCCTGTTTTTGTCGTTGTTGTTCTTGTTGATTTTGTTTTGGTTTTTGAGATCCAGATGTAACTGAATTCAACTTTTTTGTGTTAAATTAGTTTTTCTTCTTAATTTTTTTTTCTTTTGCTGGGTAACATTTATCTCTTCTGAATTTTTGGCAAGCCTATTGGTTTTGAATTCTCTTTTTCC
>NW_008340619.1:0-359 GCF_000622305.1 Nannospalax galili
GGACCGGTGACTCACCACAGTTACAGGACATTTTGAGAGATGCTCCATAGTACTCTGGAACTTAGTCAATCTTGGATGGCAAGGGGCAAAAACTGCCCTTAAGTCCCTCTGAGAAGATTAGTATAGGCCTCAAAGTCTAGCTGTTAAACATCCAAGAAATTTAGTTCCACCAGTCTGGTACTTTTAATTACCATGTGCTATGTAGATAAAGCTTGGGCAAAAACCAAAAGTTCTCAGACAAACCTTGATGAGACATATATTTTGTTCCTTAAACCACTTGACTAAACTCTGACCTTAGAAATTTTACAATTATGTGTATATTATTTTTCTCTCATCATTTATATATCAACATTTATCTT
>NW_008340620.1:0-1194 GCF_000622305.1 Nannospalax galili
CTGATCCAGATCCTGTCCTGGGGACAAACCAGGGACTTCCTACCAAGCAGCTTCTCCCTCCTGGCGGGAGACAGAGCCACCAGGATGGCAGCAGGCCAAGAGTCTTCCATCCCTGGAAAGAGTTGGCTTCCTCCCTGGGAGTTACCTCATTTGCATTTAAAAGAGATTCTTGGCTAAATTCCACTCATTTCAACCTTTAAGACCACCAAGCCAGACCTGATGACCAGGCTAATAATCCCAGCTACTCAGGAGACTGAGGCAGGAGGGTAACAGGTTCAAGGCCTAGGTGCTAGAAGAATTTCTGTTGAGTTTGAGCTCTATGATCCAGGGACACTATGGCCTGGCCTTACTCCACACTCAGCTGTGGACTGACTATATGGGTGCAGGGGGGCAGCTGCTGGCAGCATAAGAGGTGCATTTCCCTCGCTTTCTTCCCAACTTGCAAGAAATCACCCCCATGTCCCCCTCCTTCAAGGCAGAATCTGTCATTCCTCGAGTGATGTCAGTGACCCAGCACAGGCCACACACTGGGCACACAGGGTGAGCATAAGACCCATTCTTCAGGAAGAGTGTCTACAGACAGACAAGGATCATTCTAGGCTGAGGAGCAAAGAGCCTCGAGGAGCCTAAGCACAGGAGACGCATCCTGGGAGATTACCTGGAGGAGACTCTATCTGGCTGTGCAAGGTGGAAGTCGGCAGTGTGTCTGGGGAAACACTAGATCAGGAGGTCTGGTGTGTGGGATTTGGAGTAGGACTTTAACAGACCAAGCTTGACAGAGTTCTTAAAGCTTTGGGGGCCTCAGTCTGCTCATGTGCAAAGTGGGGACAATAAGCTCCTTCTCCTTGGTGATTCGAATGAACACTTTAGTTTATTGACACGCAGATTCCCAGCATTCTTCTCCACTCTACCCAAACCAAACATAGTCTGCCTTTAAGATAGGAACTGTTGCTGGGCGTGGTGGCACACACCTTTAATCCCAGCACTTGGAAGGCAGAGGCAGGGGAATCTCTGAGAGTTTGAGGTCAGCCTGGTCTACCTAGTGAGTTCCATGCCTGCTGGGGCTACAGGGAAACCCTGTCTCAAAAAAAGCCAAAAAAAAAGGTACTGACAAGACATGACTACACACCATAGATACAAGTATGCTGGGGGTGAGGGGAGAAGAGCCTATGGACCCATAAGGACTGCTATCCA
>NW_008340621.1:0-6642 GCF_000622305.1 Nannospalax galili
TTTAAACAAGTTACTTGTGATATAAATGTTGACATATACTTCTGGACTAATGTTGAAAAGGAAACAATTTTTATTGAATGATTTTTAAATAAATATTTTAATATTTTTATTTTATGTGTGGATTTCCTACTTGTAGGTAAGTACACTTATGTCGTGCAGTACCCACAGAGTACAGAGGAGACTGTTGAATCCCTGGAACTGGAGTTATGGACAGTTGTTAGCTGACATGTGGGTGGTGGGATTCAAACTCAGGTCTTCTGCAAGAACAACCAGTGTTCTTAACAGCTGAGCCATTTCTCCAGCCTTAAATGATGTTCTATAAAATTTCCCATGAGACTTTAGAGTAAGAATGGGTGAATACACACATAGTTGCTAACAGACTTATGGACAGATGTGAACACTTTAGAAATTCCACTGCAGTTTTTCAAATGGAGGTAGACTTCAGTGCTTCAGTTCTGTGCTACTAGGACTGAGTCATAGTGACACATAAATGATTAGCTCATACTTTCAGTGATAAAGAGCTCTGGCTACTAGACCAGACATCATGAACTATAGACCATAAGATGAGTATCCCTTATTTCTTACACCAACTTTCCTGACTACTCGACAGCCTATTACCTCAGCCATTTCACTGCTGTAATGTGAACTCATTTTTCCATGACAAAAGAGTACCTGCCCACTTGGCCACTCTACCAAAACATTCTAGTTATTCTTCAATACCAAGTTGCTTTTGATAAAGGCTCTCTATGGACAGAGGCAGTCAGAGGAGGATCTGGTGGAATCCAGCCTCAAATTTTGATTTCTCTGGGGGGGCGGTTATGTTATGACTTGCATCCCTGTGGGAGGATACATATCATACGGGCAGTAATGTCATAGCATCTGATAACAGACTTCTGATAGTGAGTAAGTAGTTTGTTCCGGATCCATTGCCACTGAACCTGGATGTGACCCCAGATTGGAAACTGCATGTGTAATATGTCAGGAGCTTTGGAGCTTAACTTGATTTCTGTTAGTACTAATCGCTAAAGTGGTGTACATATTTTGATGTGGCCAACAAGTGATTGTGACTCTGTCTCCTTGCCATGCCGACAGGGAGGTTGGACATTAGTTTCTCTGGATGGTACATTTTGTTCCTGAAATTGGAATATGTAACAAATATGCTCTGTTAAACCTGTTACAAAAAAATTGTATGAAGAATTATTCAGCACTGACCATAGTGGTTTAAGTAAATTTCCAATATTGTCCTTCCTTACCTAGGATCCTGAGTAATAGGTACACCATGGGGACATTCATGTCATATGCTATGACTACAAATGATTAATGAACACAGTGGAACCAGGATTTGAACACAGTGGAACCAGGATTAAAGAGGCAATGATGTTAAAGTGTAGAGATTTTAGGGGATATAATCCAGTATCACTGGTGCTATTATAAAACAGAAACACTAGGATTCAGAAGCACCAGGAAAAAGAATAATTGAAGATATTTGAAATGGTGTCTGCCATTTGATCTCCCTCAAAGTACAGACAATAATGGCACAATATCTCTAATGAGAAAGAGAATAGAGCAAAAACAGAAAAGAATTTGAAAATCAACCAGAAAAACATCAACTACTATTTCATACAGATAATATCACTGTAGAACAGCATTGTCAAGAGTTCTCACTCTAGAAATGCATGGTGTACAGGGGTCCATTAGTCAACAGCCTATAAATTAGTTAAGGATATCTTCTTACACAGTAACTCAGATAAAAACCTAACTGGATGGGCTTATAACCATACCAAATCCTCAAGAAATATCACAAATATTTTACAGAGACAATGGAATGTAATGTCAAAGATTCTTGGCACTTGAAAATAAAAAAAATGGAGGTTTGAGTATGAATAAAAAACAGCAGGAAATATGAGTCTTTTCTGTAATTCTCCAGTCTGTATACTTGCACAATGGGGGTCCGTACAGGTTGTAACTTTATCAATTTTAGGAGGAAGTCCTTTATCCTTTTCCTCCACTTGGCCACAATGAATAGAGTAAACCCCAGAGACCTAATTTAAGATGTTCCTTCATTTTAGAGATACAGATAATCAAATCCAGTCACACATCACCTGCATTCCTCTGTTCATGACCTCTCAGGCTTGCTTCTATTCCTTCAAAACCACATGATTTATGCCTCCAAACTCTGGTGCCAGTTCAGGATGGAGCCTGATCCTTTTAGACCACACCTGTATCAGCATCTGTGCGCTCACCACAAGAAAACACATTCCTGCAGAGTTACTTTCAACCCCTTTGGATGTTTACAAGACAGAGTCTCCAGTGGTGGGATTTTTCACTCAGAACATCTTGTTAAAGAGATAGAGATACAGATAGCATGTACTGTGGTATAATGACTTATTGACCTATGAACACAATAAAAAACCTCCCATATTGCCATTTTACAGGACTCTTTAAATGACAATTTTCAATATTTGTATTATAAAGTCTCTCTCTTTATATATATTTAGTACTCATTGTTTCTTCCTAATTTCACTTGCCTATAGGGACATTATTATGACCAGTCTCTTGGGTCTCTGGCTGTGTCGGCAGGATAGAGGATCACCATTACATGCAAACTACTAGGTCTGTTACCAGCAGAAACCAGGACAGGCTCCTAAGCTGATGATCCCTTGGGCATCCACAGAGGACTCTGAGTTCCTGATCGCTTCACAGGTAGTTGGTTGGGACAGATTTCAGTCTCACTGTCACCACTGCCCAGGCTGAAGAGCTGACAGATTTTTACTGGCAACATTATCATGAGTTCCTCCCATTGTGCTCCACACCGAACACAAACAACCACTCAGAGTGTAACAAGCTTTTTCCACCCCACACAATCCTGGACCTTCACACGTCCTCCATCTGCCTGAGAGGCTGTACCTCACATCTTAACCAGAAAGTTTGCAGAGCTCAGGAGAAATTTAATAGACTACACACACTCTCCTAGATTTTTTTTGTGTGAAACATCCTCAAAGAAAAATACTATAAAAACTTTGATTTAGTTTTATTCTCCTTCTTTAGAAATTTGCCAAAAATATTGTGTCTTCTATGTGAGGAATTCTTTTTATATAATTTTGGAGTCCAGAAGTGCAGCAAAGCACTCAATGGGCTGAAGTCAAGATGTTTGTTCACATGTTTCATTTCCATTTGGAAGCTGTGGAACAGAATCTGCCCTTTGCTTTTCACAACTCCTGTAGGTCTTCTTCACTCTCCAGTTAGGGAACTGTTTGCTCCAGTTTTTCTAATATAATTAATATTTTCTTATTAATATGCATAATCGCACAAGTTTGGGTTTCATAAATGCATTATACTTTAAAAATATGACTAGTCATTTGAAAATTTCATATGAGATATTTTGCTCCTATTCAGATCCTCTTACTACTCCATCCCTAACTTCATGTCCTCTATGGTTATTTTCTTTTTAAAGGTCTTTCTAGTCTAATCTGTGTTTTCAAATGTTCTTGGCTGTGGGTCTATGCTTTGGAGTCAGGTCAACCTATCACTTTTCATATCAGTAATAAAAAAAATTCTCTCTCTTTCTCATCAACTCTCAGTTGCAATATGCCTTCAGCTAGGACTGGAGAGTGTTGTTAACCTCCAATTTCTTTCAAGTACCTCATGTTATTTGAAGACCTGCATCACCTTCTCCCTTTCCATTCCCCACTTTTCCCCATTGTCCCTTAGTGTTATGCTCCTTCCTTCCCTCTCTCCCTTGTAATGTGTGTGTGTCTGTGTGTGTGTGTGTGTGTGTGTGTGCTTTATCTACTTATAAAAAGTAAAAAGTCTAGGATCTACACATGAAGGTAAAGCAGTGACATTTGTCTCTACATAATCATGTGATACTTGTGGTTTTGCCCACTCCCTTCTCCCAGGCCACATTTCCCTCTACAGTCTCCTTATCCACTTTTCAGCTGTGGAAACTGAGAAACCTCAGTCCACATTATAGTGATGGATATAGTTTGGTGTCAACACACTCTTCCATTTTGCATTTCACAAGAATTACTAGAATTTAATTATGACCCTGTAAAACAACATGGTATCTATCACATTAATTTTTAAATTGAAATATTGTGTACATATTTTGAAACAAAACAATACTGCAGGGATGAAGAGATTTATAGACTACCTATAACTATTTGAAAAATCTAAATATCTTTTAAAGCTGTCTCCATAGGAATTGGCCCTTTTTCATTTTCTCCATGTTCCCATACCTAAAATGGGGACACAGCTGTGCTGGGTGTTTCCCTGGACAATTATGGTGCTGTGTGGACTGTGCTAAGTTTACCAATTGTTTCTTCCTTGTGCCTAAAGAACTTTGGAAGCCAACGTAAAGGAGCAAAGACTAATTTTGTCTGAGACGTTTCTGTACAGAGTAGATTTGGCTCATTGCTGTGGAACTAATGAAAAGTTAAAATACATGGAGGGTGGGCATCTCATGAAAAAGCTATACACCCACCCCTGACATCTAGGAATCAGAGAGAGAGAGAGAGAGAGAGAGAGAGAGAGAGAGAGAGACTGAGAAAGAGAGAGACAGACAGACACAGAGAGACAGAGAGATTGTTTTTTCAAAGGCATGCCGTAGGTGACCTGGTGACCTACTTCTTCAAACCCTGCCTGGGCATTCTGCTTTCTACCACAATGTCATTAATGTGTGCATCCTCAATGGATGCATCCTTTGACTGTGTCAGAGTCCTCATAAACCAGTCATCTCTAACTGGTGGGATCTTATAGCTAGGCACCAAAACTTTCACACATTAACTTTTTAGGGGGCACTTCATAAGCCACCCATAACAGGAAGTAAATATACTGTAGAATAACTTCCAGCAGTTTAATTAGAATTAGTGTATGTGTAGGCTAGAAAAATAAGAACTTTCACAATAATTCTAAAATAAATGGAAAATTAATAATTTTTCTTTAGGATAAGATAAACATTTGTATAAATTTGTGATGTACCAAAAAAGGACACATGAAATTTCTGGTTGGTTCATTCATTGAGTAGGAAACCATGTGGACCTGTTTTGTGAGGACTGACATCAGTTCTCTCCTGTCCCTTACAGAATACCTTTTCAAGTGATGTGACAGTGTCATGCACCATGTCCATGAAGATAGAAAGCACCAACAAAGACTTTCTTCAAAGCTTCTTCACTCATATTTGTATTTTTGTAGAACACAGTTCTGCCTTGATTATGTGAGTATGAGATACAGTTCAGGTTTACTTGTGTTCAAACACTGTGAATGCTGTGTGGACATATCTCCAGTTTGCAGGTAGGCTGTATCTGATGAATCTCATTAAAAATTGATTGGCTTCACAGATATCATCACAAATGTAAAGATTCACTCCTTGTCCCCCTTGCTTCTATACAGAGTTGTCTAGCTCTCAGACTATTCCAGCCTCTTTTCCATTTTCTAGGAAGGGCTCAAAGGCCTTGTAATAAAGTCCCTGAGCATAACCACCTAGCTTCTACTGCCTTGGGGCCTTGCTGGTTCGTCAGGCCTGTGGTTGGCATTATTCATGCTTCAGACTGTATCAGGATGCCCACCTCCATCACAGGAGGTGTCACTGTCCTTCTGTATCTTGGTCCTTCATGCCCTTTATGGGTGTCTTACTATTCATGGTTGAAACATGGAATGTGATAGCTATATCAGGCTGCAAAACATCCAGATGATTCTATTTGATGCCTCAGTTTCCCCTACTGAGGCACAGAGATTTTGTGAGAGACAAAAGGAGATATATTGATGCACATTGTAAAATGTGAATTGCAACAGCCAGGGAAGTTAGTAGGAATGCTTGTGATACAAAATCACCAGCATATTTTCATCTGATTAGCTCAAATGCATATGATATGGAGCATATTAACATTTTCTGCCAGTGACTTTAATGTCTCTTCCAATTGATATATGCCATTTTAACATGTTAACATTAACCATATAGAGTAAACACCCTAATTATTTCCAATTATATTCATTTGTGAATTTCATTTCACTTTTTCTTAACAGATGAGTAATATTCCATTGTGTATTTTACAATACTTTCATTATCCATTCATCAGTGGATGGACATCTAGGCTTCACCCATTTCCCAGCTATTGTGAATAGAGCATCTACAAAACTGGATGGGCAAGTATCTCTGTACTAGGATAGAGAGTTGTTTGAGTATATGCCCAAGGATGACGTGACTAGATCATGTTGGAGATATATTTTTAGCTTTTTGAGGACTCTTCTCACTGAGTTCCATAATGACTACACAATGTACTTTCCCACCGCAGTGAATAAGTACTCCTTTTTCCCCACATCCTAACCAATATTTAGTATCATTTACTTTTGGGATCTTAATCATTCAGACTTCAGTGAGATGAAATTCCAAATGGATTTTCATTTGGAATTACATAATGGCTAAAAATGTTGAATTTCTCTCTGACATTTTAATTTCATCTTCTGAGAAATTTTGTTCAGTGCCTTGTTATAATTGTTAATCAAATTGCTTCTTTTCTTGGTGCTGTTTGGTTGGTTTCTTCATATAGTCTAGATAGAAACCTTGTGTCAGATGTATAGTTCAATTTTTCTCCATTCTTGAGGCTGCTTCTTCAGTTGAATGATGGTGTTCTTTGCTGTACA
>NW_008340622.1:0-558 GCF_000622305.1 Nannospalax galili
AGTTGCTGATCGGGGTTGTCCAAGCAACTTCGAAAATTACACAGATTATTGCCACAGCCCTTGATTGCCTCACAGAATTTTAAGGTAAAACCGTATTGCTGAAGACAGGACATACTTTGAATATGGGATTTGGAGCAATGGAGCTGGAACTGACCTGGAAGCCACCTCCCTGAAAGCTAATATCAGAGCTTTTGAGAACACTATGAAAGCTTCTAAGAGAGAACAAAAATCAATGGACCAAGTCCAGCTTTAAGGCTTAAGAACCACAACAATGGCCAGCACAGTAAATTATATTGGGGCATTAGTGACACTTTTATCCTGGGGGTAATCAACAGCTGCCTAAATGGACCGAAAGCCCATTCGGTGGGAGGGAACTCATTTGTTGTATTGTAAACATAGCCAAATGCATATGGATGAAGAGGTCATAGATTTTAGAGAAAACCCCAATGTTTTTAAATCCCTAGACAAATGTAATTTTTTACTATGTGCTACTTATGTATCCTTACATTGAAAGACAAGTAGCCCAGTCATTACTCATAAAATAAGCTTCTTTTGCAA
>NW_008340623.1:0-544 GCF_000622305.1 Nannospalax galili
CAAAATCCCCATGACATTTTTCACAGAATTGGAGAAAACCATCCTAAGATTTATATGGAAGCACAAAGACCTCGGATAGCCAAAGCAACCGTGAGCACTAAGAGCAATGCTGGCAGGGGGAGGATTACTATACCAGATTTTAAGCTGTATTACAGAGCTATAGTCATCATAAAAACAACATGGTACTAGCACAAAAATAGACCCATAGATCAATGGAACAAAATTGAAGACCCAAATATGAGTACTTGCAATTTCGGCCACCTGATATTTGACAAAGGGGCCAAGAACATTCACTGGAGGAAAGACAACATGTTCAGCAAATCACGGTGCTGGCAAAACTGGATCTCCACCTATAGAAGAATGAAACTAAACCCCTATCTTTCACCTTGCACAAAAGTCAACTGTAAATGAATCAAAGGCCTCAATGTGAAGCCTGAAACTGTTAGAAGAAAACGTTGGCAATTACCTACAACATATAGGTGTAGGAAAGGATTTTTCTAAACCGGACATCAAGTGCTCAGGAAACAAGGTCAAGAATCAACAA
>NW_008340624.1:0-1224 GCF_000622305.1 Nannospalax galili
TTTTTGTTGGCATTGTTGAAATTTTCCTTTCTAGCTCCAAGAATCATTCAATTCTAGATATAACAGTTATCAGTTGTGGGGCATAAAGCATCCCCTCTTGCCATCTGTCCCTTGGTGTTATTTGGCAGAAAGCTTAAACTTTTATGTAATCAAGCAATAAGTGTGTTGTTACTGCATTTCAACTTTTGTACTAAAGATTTTTTTCTATATCTGTTACCTTTATAGTTTTACTGTTCGCATGATATCCTGAATCTTCTGGGGTCACTTTGGGTTCAGTCACAGTTGGTCTACTATCTTGTCTTAGTTTTCTCAATAAGTTGTATTTTTCTTTAGGTATGGAGCAAGTTTTCTGAGCACCTTCTGCCTAAACAGTCCTTCCCCCACATAGATATGTGAGGTCAACTTTCTTATTAAATTTGTCTGAGCTTCCTTTCCCATCTGTCTGTTTTTTTTTTAAACCTTGTAGCGTTCTTGCACTATTTTATATCATGATGTCCTATGATATCATTTACCTAGGAAAGCAGATAACCCCTTACTAAGCTCAGTCAAATATGGTGGTGCCTATTTGTAATACTGGTAAGGAGCATTTCTGTGGGTTAGAGACCAGCCTGGGCTACATATTGAGTTTGAGGCCAGCCTGAACTACATGCTAATACTTTGTCCCACCTCCACAACATTAACTAAGTTAATCTCCAACCTTTATTCTTCCATATAGATTTAAGAGTGTGCTTATTTTGCTTCTTTTTCTAAAAATCCACCTACAATTTTCCTTTGCTGGAATATATAATAATTTTTAATTAATATACTTAATATGATAATTTTTCTTTCCATATAGAATTGAACAGGTTCTTTAGTCATGTTAGTGATGATAGTGGAATATTTTTTCACGTCTTAGCCTTAGAGGGTAAGCATTTAAATTTTTCCATTAAAGGACTAGAGATACAGCACAGTATCTCTACAGATAGCGCTCTACTGGAATGCAAGAGGGCCTGAATTAATCCTCAGCATGCCTCTCCTCCAAAATGTGTCTTCTCATAACTTCCATTAAGTATAACATTTGCCAGTGTTACACAATTTTAAGATAAAAATGATCTCCAAGAATTTGCTTTTTTAATCATTGTAAGTAGGATTGAACTTTACTAATGATTTAAAATCCATTTCCATAATTATAGAATTTTTAAAATTATTTATTTAATAACCACATGATTAGAAGAAGCATTTTAT
>NW_008340625.1:0-495 GCF_000622305.1 Nannospalax galili
GTGATGTCACATTGGGGAATGTGAGGGGACATTGAGCACTGTGGTAGCATAGTTATCGTGGTGACAGCACAACACACCATTGTATTGACACAATGGTGCCTTGTGATATAAAAATGAGCATAATGATGGCACATAGAGCATTGTGATGGCAAAATGGAACATTTTGAAGTTATATTGTAACATTGTTATGGCACATTGGTGTATTTTGATGGCACAATGAGCATTGTGATACCATATTTGAGCATTGTGATGACATATTGGAGCATTGTGATGTCACATTAGGGGATTGTGAGGGGACATTGAGCACCGTGTTTCCATGTTGAACATCGTGATGACACAATGGATCATTGTAATGACATAATGGCGCATTGAGATAGCACAATGAGCATTGTGATGGCAAAATGGAATAATTTGTAGTTATATTTTAACATTGTGATGGTACATTGGAGCTCTATGATGGCACAATGAGCATTGTGATGTCACATTGGAGAATTG
>NW_008340626.1:0-909 GCF_000622305.1 Nannospalax galili
ACACCAGCCTAGCATTGAACATATCAAAATCCCATCCATTTTTGGTTTGTTCATTTCTTTTAGCTGTTTCTTTACAGTTGTCATAATATTCTGATTTCCATAGCAAATAATCACCCCCATGAACGACTGCCTTTACCAGAGTATTCCAGTCAATAGGAGTTAGCCATTTTTCAGCCTCCCCTTCCACAAGAGCCAAGGTATATAGAGCTGTAGCCTCATACTGTGACACAGCAGCCTTCAATTCTTTGATTACTTGGAATTCATGTCCTCTATGATGTCGCCATGTCTGTCCCTGGTCATCAACTCTTTCTGTTACGGGAAAAGCCTCCATATGGGAGGAAAATCTATCAGGGTTATTAAAGTCTCCTTTGTATAAATGGAGGCCGGGACTTTGAGGATTGTGGCAAACTTTTTTCCTATCCACAACAGTTTTTTTTTCCCTATTTTAAGTTTTTGTAATTTGAGTATCAATGTTTGATGTATTTTCTCCAGTTTAATTTGTTCCTGCAATTGTGCTATCTGTTTCTTTAATTTTGATCTAGGATCTATTGTTGCCATTATAGTCGGAGCAGATGGTGCTCTGAAAGAAGGAAGGCGGTCACACTCTTGCCCCTTGCGGACATTAGGTGGCGACCTAGTCCTAGTTTTGCAAACCAACCCCTCCTTCTCAGACTCTGAGCTGTCTGTATCTGAGGCTGGACAGGCAGCTTCTGGTAAAAGAGGATAAATACGAATATTTTTTTTTACAGACTTTTGGGCATCCTCTTCAGTCCCCTTCCTTTTAACTGATCCAGAGGACTCCCTTTTTATATTTTGAGAAGAATCCTCATCTTTACCAAAGAAACTAAGTCAGGCGCATCCTTGGGAGTATCTGGAATTTCCCTCAACTCTGACTTGGAACTACTTCTA
>NW_008340627.1:0-420 GCF_000622305.1 Nannospalax galili
CCTTTGTGCCAGCCAGGCTCAAAATGTCCCTGAGCTGTTGCAAGGAAGGGAAGAAGGAAGAACAGAGAGAAGGAACGGGTGAGAAGGCAGGAAAGGAAGGAGGGGACACAAAAGGCGACAGGAACGAGGGAAAGAAGGCAGAGGGACATAGGGAAGGAGGAGAGGTGGGAGGGAGGTGGGTGGGACGTGAGAAGAGGGATTATTTGGAAGAGGGAGAGAGGCTGCTGGGAGGGCTTCCTTCCACACAAGCCCCAGATGCTGGCCTACCCCATAGGCTAGGATATGGCACTCCCGGTCCCAGAACGTATGCCAGACCTGACCAGGGTCCTGCTGTGGACTTCCACACCGAGCATTTACAGCCATGCCAGAAAGCTACCCATGTGCATCCAGGAAGCTCAGGGGAAACTCAGCCCTGGAGCC
>NW_008340628.1:0-467 GCF_000622305.1 Nannospalax galili
AAAAGACAAACTAAAATACATAAGGAGACATATTCTGAAAAACAGAAAAAATGAGATACTGAATTACATTTAAATCTGCTACTGGATTCAACTGTTTGTGCTGTTACTCATTCTACTGGTTAAAACATTCTACGTCAGTGGCAAAATCCTCTGTGGTCTCTTATATCCAGGATGTTGGCTATCAACGCCTCCTATCCCAGATGAGCATGGCAGTCTCACAGATCCATTTCAATGAACTGGGTTTTCACCAACATTATCCCTAATGTACAAAATCTGAAAGGTAATTTCAGCTGTAATTTCTGAAAAACCTAGATCCTGTTAGACATTCCATTTACAGATGAGCATCATTTGAATATTTCTTTTTTGCTTTATATTAGTTTTTTTGGCTTGCAGAAGCAGTTTATTTGTATCAGTGAAGTTCCTAAGAGATAATTATGTAAAACAGGGCCTTAAACAAGGAAAAATAT
>NW_008340629.1:0-559 GCF_000622305.1 Nannospalax galili
TGCAAATGTGTTTAGTTATGTATATCACCTCTGATTTTACTAATTCTCTGCGTGTTCATGTATGTGTATTCACATGTGTGCAGATATGTATGTGCATGTATGTGTGTAAGACAGAGGATGCTTTTGACTATCAGTCCTCAGATGCCATCTGTAGTGGTCTGAATAAGAAATGTCCCCTGTGGGTTCAGATATTTGAACACTTGGCCGCCTGCTGGTGTGTGGGGAGGTGATAGAATCTTTAGCTGATATAGTCTTGCTAGGAGGAAGTACATTCCTAGGGCGGGCTTGAAGGGTTTGTAGCCTCACCCCACTTGCTGCTTGCTTTCCTTGCTTCCTGTATATGGTTGAAATGTGATCTCTCCTGCTCCCGTTACCATGCCCTCCCCACCATTATGGACATACATCCCTCTGGAACCATAAGCCAAAACCAACTCTTCCTTCTCTAAGTTGCTTTTGGTCATGACATTTTATCACAGAAACTGAAAGTAACTAATTCACTATCTGTCTAGTTTTTTGAGACTCAGTCTCTCACTGGCTTGTAATTTGCCAAATTGGCTAG
>NW_008340630.1:0-427 GCF_000622305.1 Nannospalax galili
AAAAAAAAAAAAAAAAAGAATGACTAGTTGGCTCACTAAGCAAGTTAATACAGATTCGCAAAAAACTTGGTAACACTGAATAATTTGTTTTGTTGTATTAAGAGATACCTATGTTTAATGGAGATTTTGCATACATATTCTAAACTTCACATAATACATTTTTATATGATAAAATAAATAAATAAAATTAAAAAAAATTTTTAAAGTTCTTGGAGGATTGGAAGGCTGTACTTGAGACATCCCAGATGTCATCTAAGGCCATCCCAGTTACCATACATAGCCTAACTGAGGCCACTGAGCACCAGTGTGTCCCAACCTGGGGCCGTAGATTCAGCCTTCTCCAATTCTCTTCTGTTCACACCAACTTCATCTAGGTCAAATGTGGGTTCAACCAGAGCATTTTTCTTTTTTTAAAAAATATTTTATT
>NW_008340631.1:0-480 GCF_000622305.1 Nannospalax galili
CTGGGAATTGAACCTGGGTCATCTATAAGAACAGCCACTGCTGTTTCAACTCTTGGGCTATCTCTCCAGCCCCTCTCACAAGTCTTAAATCAAGTGGGGGAGTGGGGACATTTACTAAGACATTGGCTTTTCATGCATGGTAGGCCGGTTTTGGAAAAAAGAAATCCACATTGTGACTCTCTGTATCTCTAAGTGCAATATCCAGGTTCCATCTTTAGAGGGGTCTATTATTTAAGACTGAAATCCTCTGAAGAACTCAAAGCAGGGAAGATACACAGACCAGGGAGCCTGAGACTCCTGACAACATTGTCTGGGTGGAAAATGCCTGCAAAAGGCAGTCATATAGGTGTCAGATGTGAAAATGGTGAGTTCAGTCAGGATTGGGGGGAGGCTCATTGTGTGAAACTAAGTGATTTGTTGTCATGCACACAGTGGCAAGAAGAAAACGCCTTCACAAGGAGGTCCTAATGAAAAATAATA
>NW_008340632.1:0-470 GCF_000622305.1 Nannospalax galili
GTATGTATCTATCTATATCTATCTATCTATCAATCTATCTATCTTTCTATCTATCATCTATCAATCAATCTATCTATCTATCTATCTATCTCTCTATCAATCTATCTATATATCTTTCTATGTATCATCTATCTATCTATCTATCTATCCATCCATCCATCCATCCATCTATCTCTATCTATCTATCCAACCATTAATCCATCCATCCATCATCTATCTATCTATCTATACCTATCTATATCTACCTACTGATCTGTCTATCTATGTATCTATCTATCTATCCATCTATATATCTATGTATCTATCTATGTATCTATGTATCTATCTATCATCTATGTATGTATGTATGCATGTATGTATGTATGTATGTATCTATCATCTATCTATCTATGTATCTCTCTATCAATCTATCTTTACTTCTTTCTTTTTCTTTCTATCTATCATCTATCTATCTATCTATCTATCTATCT
>NW_008340633.1:0-437 GCF_000622305.1 Nannospalax galili
CATGGCTCCTCCAAATGGCACAGAGCAAGTGGAATTTGGTTGGTTGTTGTTGTTTTGTTTTTCATTTCTATAGCTGAGTATCTAAAACTGTGGCTATCATGAGAAATGTTTTGGATTGGTAAGGGAAAAAAACATAGGAAATGACTGATAGGAGTCTTTCTCCATCTGTTCAGGTAACTGTTAAAGTCCTGTCAAAAGCTAGGCCCAGAATTTTCTAAAGAAACTGAGAGCCCACAACACTGCATCCTGTAAGACTATGGTGGGAGACTGAGCCTAGAGGCTCTCAGCTCTCCAGATGTGTGCCCACCTACAGCATGATGCCTGGGAGCGCTTGAACAATGATCCAGAATTCCAAATCTGTAAAAAGCGTGACATCCTGTAGGACTTGTGCAATAAAAATACTACAAACCAGGTCTAGACTGGGAGAGGCGATACCA
>NW_008340634.1:0-719 GCF_000622305.1 Nannospalax galili
ATGTACAGCCATTTTTTAAATGCTTATTTTTAATTATATGTGTCTGTCTATGTGTGGCAACATGCATTTCTCAGGAATAGAAGGTCTGGGTAACCTCCCTCCTGACGGTGCCATGTCTGATCCTGTGTCTGGTCCTGTGGCCATTGTGTGTCTGATCCTGTGGACATTGGGTGTCTGGTCCTGTGGACATTGCCAGTCCCAACAGGGAAGCAGTGTAGGGCTGCCTGGTTCATAGCCGAGGCCCCAGAATAATGACACCAGGAGGGGTCCATGCAAAGCATGAGCCATGGCCTTGGCTCCTGTGGGCTCCTGTGATTCTTGTCAGCTGAGCAAGTCTCTCCCAGAAAACAGGAATGTGTTAAAACATGCAGGCTACTCCTTGTGCTCCCACTGTCCACACCCCAGCTGAGTTTCCCTGTGGAATTTTCCTGTGATGTTTGGAAGATAGCGCCTCAGGTAAAGAAACAGTAATGTGCAGCCATCACAAAACTTGCTGTGTTTTGACACAAGTAAAATTCCAACTAACCCATGCACATCCGTTAAGTTCTCTTCGGATGTTGACCATGTACTAATGAACACATTGCCATTTCTCTGTGTGTTTGAACCAAGCTGAGCAATGTGATTTATTTTTTTATAGACCAAAATATATGATGCATTCTCTCACATGCATACATACATTATAGCTATATGTAAACACCCATATGAACAAAGATACATAT
>NW_008340635.1:0-260 GCF_000622305.1 Nannospalax galili
ACTGAATATGTTAAAGCTGTATGAAATGCTTCTTCTAATCATGTGGTTATTTATTAAATAAATAAAAATAAATAAATAAATAAAAGAATAATGCATATTGAGGGAACAGAGAATGATGGATAGTATTTAAAGTACAAAAGTCAAAGAAAGCCTTTCTGAGGAGCCAATATTTAAAGATAGCTGGCTCAAGAGAGACAAAAAAGAAAATCTCATGCACCCAAATTCATAAAAATAACACTACAGGACTTTAAGGCACAGAT
>NW_008340635.1:4272-5964 GCF_000622305.1 Nannospalax galili
TAAAATGGCTGTAGGCAAAATGAAAGCACAGGAAGAAGTTTTATTCGCTTTCCCCCACAAAACACCCTTAACATCTTAACATGCTTCATATGGATATTTATTTTACTCTTCTATGATATAAAAGATGTTAATATATACCCTGTCTTGAAAGTATCAGGATTTTGGGTGCATAATAGTAGTATGTACTCTATAAAAATGATCATTTGTAGAGCTTTTGACTAGGACTGCAATTGAAAGTAAGTGAGGAATGGCAACTGTGAAACTATTATTATGCACACAGCATTCCTATTAAAGCTAATCACAAATAATGAGTCATATATGGAAGTTGCTCTATGTTAGCAGCTTAAGAAAAAGTGTTCCCAGTGCTGTAAAAATATATGTGGAGACAGTTTGCGACAGCTTCAGAGAAAACTGTGGATTGAGGTGAGGACCATATTTGACCATGGGTTGCGCCCACATGTGATTAGGAAGGTCCACATCTCCCCGAAGCTCCAGCAGTAGCTGAGTAAACAGGGGGGTTATCAGACCTGACTCTGGGTAAGGGCCACAGGCATTTGGAGAGTCCAGAAACTCATAGAAAAAGCTGCAGAGCCAGGTATGAGGCTCTAGCTGACAGAGGTAAATACCTGATCCTCAAAGGAAGACAATATAGAGTCTCAAGCTCTAAATACCAGTTATAAGACACAGAGATATAAGACATCTCAACTACTTGGACTTAGCCTTCCACTGAAAACTAAAATGCCATTGTGAAAAGCAAAAAGCTAGCCAACAAACAGTCAGACTAGAATTTTTAAAATAAAAAGTACAAAAGAAAGAAAGAAAAACTACACAAATTAACTCCAGATATGCAAGTCCCAGGATAGAAACAACATGAAAAGTTAATACAACAAGTTTACATCACAAATCACTAATTCCATAGTAATATTTAATGAAAATTCTTTGGAAGAACTATTGAGCGAATAATTAAAAGAATGATTATAAATATATTCAAACAACTCAGACAATTTGAAGACAATGTGAATATACTCAAAGGGAAGGAAACCAAATAGATAAATGAAATGAACATGTCAATCCAAGATATGAAAATAGAGAAAAGAGAATTGCTGAAGAAAACCAAATGTAAATGATGTTGTGAATGAAAAATTCAGTCAGCTAAATAAAAACATAAAATATAAACCCTCTAATAGAATGAATCATGTGGAAAATAGAGAATCAGGCATGGAAGACAAAGTAGAGGAATTGGATCACTCACAAAGTCAACAATAAATTGTAAAAGAAATGTGAACTGAAAGTAAAAAAATTCAGGGCATTGTGAAAAGACCTAACCCTCAGATTATGAACATATATGAAGAACACTGTAGTGAAGGCATAGAGAGTATTTTCAAGAAGTCATAGAAGAAAATTTGAAAAGCCTAGAGAAAGAGATGCCCATTCAGGTATCAGAGACCTACAGAACTTCAAATAGACAGGATCAAAAGAGAAACTCCACAAAAGCTTATGATAGTTAAACACAAGAACATTGTAGTAGTCACTCTGAACAGAAAATGCAATCCTAAGGCTTGAAGGGAACAGTTTATTCTACTAGCGTAGTCCCTAAGAAATAATTCTCTAAAGCAGACCCTGAATAAAGAAATTCTAAGGATTTTGCTATCTCTTCTTCCTTTTCTTTTCTTTTTTCCCAGTTTTTTTTTT
>NW_008340635.1:7732-8002 GCF_000622305.1 Nannospalax galili
TGAACTAAAGATATTCTTTTAGATCAAGATGTTACTGTTGTGATTGCATAATAACACAGGTAAATTATATAAAAGCACATATTTACTAAAGTTTATTAAAAAGCAAATTCATTATGTCTTTTATGTAATAAGATACCATTAACTTTTTAGAGTCAATTTTAAAGGCTGTATAGATGACCCATGGGGAAATCCTCAGAACATATGTATTTGTCTATCCGAGAAAATTCATTTTGTTTCTTCTAAGCTTCCACTGGGTAAGACTAGGCATGT
>NW_008340636.1:0-507 GCF_000622305.1 Nannospalax galili
TACTGGAATTACAGACTTGTACCACCATGGTGGTTGTTTGCCGGCTGCCTGTGTGGGTCTGATTTGGGAAAGTCTGTAACCTTCATAAATTTACAAGTTGTAGAGGAAGGAGGCAGTAGGCAGGGTACAGGCTGGCCTTGAACTAAGAAATCTGCCTGCTCCTGCCTCCCAAGTGCTGGGATTAAAGGCATGCACCACCACACCCAGCCACATCTCTTTTTAATCTTTATTTTGAAACAGGGTCTTACCAAGTTGCCCAGGGAAGCCTTAAGCTTACTCTGTAGTATAGACAGGCCTTAAACTTTCTTCTATCCTGCCTCCTTTATCCAGGTCCCTAGACTCTGAGATCTGTGTCATAGTACTATCCTTGCTTTCCTGTGACTTTGTGGTGGTGGGGGGGGGAGGTACTCCACCTAGAAGTCAGGGGATGCAGGGATGAGAATGCGCCCATGAGCTAAGAGTTGGCAAAGACATAGAGTTCTGGGGGATGTGCTTGAACAAAATGTT
>NW_008340637.1:0-607 GCF_000622305.1 Nannospalax galili
TCAACCCAGGTGTATCAAGTTGACGCTGAAGCTATCCAGCACAGTTAGGCTCTTCAAAAACTACCTATATTTATAATCTTTGCCTTTTCCCCTTGGACTTTCTTGGGACACTGTGAAAACAGAGTCACACACACACACACACACACACACACACACACACACACTATATATATATATATATATATATATCCTTTATACATTAATTAATTAAATTACATTGAGACAGAGTATCAGATGGGGAGGCGAGGAAGCATGGAGGGGTTCTCATGCCTCTGTTCTTCAGACTTAGCACTGGCACTGACATCAGGGACAGCAACAGTGGGATCTGCTTTCCCCAATGGCTGAGTGGTCAGGGTCTTCATTCCTATGCAGTGTCTTGACAGGGAGGGAGCACCTGTGGTCCTGGTGCTCAACAGGCCCCTTCATTATGAAAACACATTACCATGGAGTCCGGTCCACTGATCAAACTAATCCTCCTATAGTGTGGCTTCCTATACACACTTCCTTGTTTTCTGGTAGACTCTCATCCTGTTCCTGTTTAATCACCCCCACCTCGCTCTATCCATCACAATACTCCTGTGGACAGCCACTTCCTGATACTTTCTCT
>NW_008340638.1:0-1489 GCF_000622305.1 Nannospalax galili
CTCCCTCAACCCAGGTGTGTCAAGTTGACACTTAAGCTATCCAGCACAGTTTTAGTAATTAAATTTTTAGGTTTTGAGGATTGCATTCTATAATGGCTTGACCTTGGGGATTGTAGAGAATTCCTGTATTGTATTGAATTCCCAAAAGTGAGAAGAAAATTTGTAAATTTTTACTCACAAAACATGGTCCATTATCAGTTTTAATTCTTTGGGCAATCCCAAAGTAGCAAAGCACTGGAAAACATGAGACTGAGCATGTTTAGACTTCTCTCCTGTATGAGTGGTAGCCCAACAGGCATGTGAGAATGTGTCAATGGATACAAAAATATACTTAAGGTTTCCAAAAGCAGTATAGTGTGTGACATCCGTTTGCCATAAGGAATTGGGTTTGAGTCCCCTGGGATTTACCCCTTGTTGTTGCAGAGGTGGTACCTATAGAAAGGTTGACAAAACTTACAGGTATGTACAATCTTCATTAGGTCTTGATGGGAACTTAAGAAAACCTCTTATGGAGTCCCAACCAATTTACATGAGTGAGGATAATTAACCCCTGGGCTTCATTCAGGCCTGCTGACAGGACCTGGGTGGAAGCCACCTTGTCTGCATCTGCATTGCCTTGGGATAAAAGCCCAGGCAATCCTTGGTGCCCCCTAAGATGCTATTTAAAAAAAAGAGGGCCTTCTCTCTCTTTAAGGAGTGCGTGAGTCTGAATCACCAAGGGAGTAATGAGGTTTCCAACCAACCGGATATGAGAACCTAATAGCCCTGGAAGAAGATTGAATACATACAGACTGTCAGAAAACAAATTCATCAATTCACTTATCTTTGTTAATGCTAAAGCAATGGCCATGAGTTCCTTGAATTGACCTGAGCCATCACAAGTGTAGACATATCTTTTTGGTTTCTCATCTGCCCCGGGGTATACTATCACTGCAGCTCCAAATCTGCCCCCATCAGTGAAAACATTATCCCATCAGTGAAAACACTGTAGGCTTTTACTAAGGGTTCCCTGACAAAGCATCCCAACAGAGGGCATGAAAGGAGGTCACCCATTTATGAGGGCAATAATGACAGTCCAAATTCCCCAGGAGCCCTTCCAAGGCTATGGCCACTCGGTTATTATTTCTGCAGAGCCATTCAAAATCCCTAAGCCGATAGAGGATAACAATTTTAAGAGCGTCTATGCCATAATATCTCAGAGCTACCTCACATCCATTCTCAATCAGGTCAGCCAATTGATCCGTGGGTGTATGAACCCGTGGTACACCTCCCAGAGAGGCATGCACCCATTGAAGGGGCTTCCCATCTTGCATAAGGATGGATGTCATCAGGGTCTCACCAGAGAGTGCCCATAACTCAAGATCTTTACTAGGCGTGTACTGGGCAAGTTGGGCTCCATCCAGGCCATCCTGGACTTCATGTAAGATGTCCAGGTATGGAGGAGCCAGGTGAATTAGTTCTGAAGGCTGTTTCCCTATTAGCAACTGAA
>NW_008340639.1:0-2597 GCF_000622305.1 Nannospalax galili
AATAATAGTCAAATAAGTGTCTGTTTACTCTTTGTTTCCTTTTTACAAATAACTTCCTAGTCTATGATTTTTTTACCCTCAATATCTATACCAGAGTGATAAATGTACAATCCAGTTTTCAAACATAGCAAATTACTACCTCAACACAATCCAATGACTCTTTATATATTGTTCTCATATAATAGGGATATGAAACCCAAATGCTGGCTGGGATTGCATGGAGAGCATTATTCAACACTAATGGCAACTCCATACCCTAGCTAAAGCTAAAGATGGTCATGATTGACCATCTAGCAATGCAATATTTATAATAGTAGCTGAAATAAGTGCAATCTCCATAAATGCCATAGGAAGAAAGCACATTGTGTATTGAGATCAGACTTTGTCTTGCCCTAAGTTACTCTATACTGTGTAAAACAGTGGTTTTTCATACTGTGCCTTGCCCTGAGGGACTCCATTTTGATAAGATGACTCACATTTGGGAGGACTTGTGAATGGCAACATCTGTCTGGCACTACCGACATGGCACAGACTTAGTGAAAGAACTGTGAAATAATGTTCTTATGGCTTTAAAAATATGCTTGGTGAATTAAGCTGAACTTTGAGCATGTATGTCTGGAGAGCCTTGTGTCTCATGAAAAAGTTTATGCAAGAATACTTGCTGGGGTGATATCTCCAGAATGCTGGTTCCCCCCTCCAGTTTCTCATAGAACATGCTGACCTCCTAAACAGACATAGCATCAAGGTCCTGTTACTGTGCTCATGCTTTTTTCACTGGATTGTTACATTCAGGCCACATTATTGTTATTCGGTGTTCTATAAACATTTGGCTGTAGTTCTCATGTTGTTCAGTTCTATAAACATGTGGCTGTGATTATCATGAGTATGAGAATAAAAGCAGAGCTGCAGGTGCTATTAGCACTCAGGTGCATGAAAGCCCTGGGTCCCCTGGTTTATTATGAGTTCCATGGTAATCCATTCAGGTACCGTGGCTGTCCCAAGCAGCCACCCTTCAAAATGACTAATAGTGGGAGCAATAAATGAATTTCTAATCCTGGGAATTTCTTGGAGTGAATTGGAACTGTAATACACAAGTGCATTAGAAGCATATCAGGAAAACCAGGCTCAAGAACTTACTATTCACTCTGTACTGTGGAAATGGTGTAACTCCTTCAGCTGGACTTCTCAAAGAGGTGAGTACCTAGAACTGTGATGAAAATTACCCCCACCAACCTGTTCTGCTAATACCAGGAGTGTGTGTCAAGGGACAGACCAGCAGAGAACTCTTTATAGTTCTAGGGGCTTCAGCTCAGCCTGGTCCCCACTACTGATATGGCCTACTTGAATTGCTGAGTTCACCTGTCCGGACATGCTGTCCAGTCCAGCCATTCATTCCCCGGACCTGCTTCTGCCCTTCTCTTCACCTTGCTCCTGCAGCTCAACTCTTGACTCTATAGTTGTCTCCAGCTTCTTCTCCTTCTGACTTAGGGTCTTTATCTTATTTATGCAGACTCTGCATTTCTATCGGCTTCCCTGCTTCTCAGGAGCTCTGAAACCTCTGTACTCTGTTGTAGCCTCTTAAGCCATTCAGCTATCTGCATGGTGTGTGTGTGTGTGTGTGTGTGTGTGTGTGTGTTTGTGTAAAATATGTTATCTGAGTTACTATTAGATTATAATATTACTATATATAATTACAATAAATACTTAATTTATATACTTAATTATAAGATTGGAATTAAGAACCTGTCTTTGTTTTACTCAAAGATATCCAGGAAAACAGGACTATCTGGAAAATCGCTGCCAATTAAACTACCTCCTTTGTGAATTCCTTGTCATTCAATAAATTCTGACCTTGTGGAAAGATGCAGACATGTTAATAAATCTTTTTGATGTTGTGCTCTTATGACAATTTTGGAAAGATGCTTCCAAATGGTTCAGCAGAAATTTAGAATCATAATATTAGTGAATGAGGAGATTTGCCTTCCATTTCTGCATCTTACACGGTAGTAATCAATCAATAGAGGCTCTTGTTGCTCTGAGTTCAGAAACATCTGGCATAGGAAGGAGCTGTCCTGTAGGCCATATTCTGTTTCTGAAATGTAGCCATTATGCATGATGAGGTTCAGATAAGTGAAAATATTAGAAGTCTGAGCAAGACTATTTTCTAAATCATATTTATGATGTCAGTTGAATAGAGAATACAGTTTATACTGGCACACGTATTTACTGCATTTCTTGAATGCAGTGTCCAGTTTTCCGGGGTAAAAATAATGTGCTACTAAAATTATTAAGGGGAAAATTCTATTAAAATTTTATTTAACAAATTTTGCTCATATCAAAATTTAAAACAAAATGTTTTCCTTGAAGTAGAAAATGGTGTTGCTTTGAAACCCCAATAACTGGATGCTAGATAGGGCTGTTTTGACAACACATGCTTTAAAAATGGGGGCACCTTAATTGGGGAAATCATGACATAGGGGTGAGACAATAAGAGAGATAAATAATGCCTAGGTAGTTTCAAAAAACAGAGGGAACCATATTTCTCCAACAACCTACTGAAAAATTATACATACCAGATCAAGAAATATATGTCTAGG
>NW_008340639.1:2681-2992 GCF_000622305.1 Nannospalax galili
GGATTTATCTACATGACACACAGTAATTAAAAGTACCAGACTGGCCAGGCATGGTGGTGCACACCTTTAGTTCCAGCACTCAGGAGGCAGAGGCAGGCAGATCTCTGTGAGTTCAAGGCCAGCCTGGTCTACATAGTGAGTTCAAGCCATCTGGGACTACAGAGAGACCCTACCTCAAAAAGACAAAAAAAATAAATAAATAAAAGTACCAGACTTGTGGAACTAACCTTCTTGTATGTTTAAAAGACATACTTTGAAGCTTGTAATAATTTGGTCAGAGGGACATAAAAGACAGTTTTTGCTCCTTGCCC
>NW_008340639.1:4884-7864 GCF_000622305.1 Nannospalax galili
GCACTAAGTTATATCCTCACTGTTGACTCTCTCATATGAAGTTGAGACCCCAAGGCAAAGAAACAGATCAAGACTTCTTTGAGAACCTCCAAATCTCTGGTTCAGATTACTTTTTTCCTGATAACACTCCACTATGTTCTTGTGTGGTATTTCATGTGACTAGTGATGTCAGTGACATATATCATGCTTGGGCCAGTATTTCTCCAGAATCAAGATCTAAGGCCTTTTCGGCCCTGATAAATTCAGTGCTGTATGTAAGGCAGTGCTTTACTAACATCTGATTTATTATTTGAATGTTAAAATCCCACATTCCCTCTTACTGTTATGCTTTATCCCACGAGTCCTTAATATAAAGGAGTATGAACTGAAGTTCTGAGAATAAAAGCTACAATTAAGATGAATTTGAACCAGTGTCCAGTCTACAAAGAGGAGGGCCAACACAGAGGACTCATTCATTTCCTCCATGCTTCTAAGTGAAGCCAAACATGGTTGAGCAGGGTCTTTGACTTATCTTCACATAGGCAAAACTGGCAAAAGAAAGGAGCTAGGGGATCCTCCCAAGCCCATATGACCCCTGAGGAACAGATCCTCAAATGACCTTAAGAGTAAAAAAATAAATTGGTTTATCTGGGCCAACTATATGGCCTTAAACACCCAAAAGGAAAGTATAACCAAAGACTAAAGGGGCAATATAATTTTTAAGGGTCCATATGTATAGCTAAAGGCTATATAACAAGCAACAATGCCAGATAAGAAATACCTTCTTTTGAGTTGGTGGCCAGGGTAGCCAAAGGGACTCCCAGATAATAACCCAGCATAGAGTTGATCCCACATTCCCTCTTACTGTTATGCTTTATCCCACGAGTCCTTAATATAAAGGAGTATGAACTGAAGTTCTGAGAATAAAAGCTACAATTATGTGATGGTTCATCTCAAATGTCCACTTGATGGGATTTAGAATCTCCATGGAAACAAGTCTCTTGGCATGCCTGTGAGAGTTTTTCTAGATTAGGTTAGTTGAAGTGGCAGGTACTTTCAAGGAGACTGGTGCCATTCCATGGATTGATGTCCCAGCCTGGGATTCTCTTCAATGGAGTCCTGAGGAGTCAACGCATGAAGCTATGCAGATGAAGCCTACCTTGAAGTGGAGACTCCTGGATGTTGTAGCTCTCAGGACCACAGGACACCTGCCCACAAAGTTTCAGATTTGGAGTGGAGCCAGTCTAAGACAGAGGCTATATAAGATACAGGCAGCACAGGTGGAGGAGTGGGGCTACCCAAACCCTTTGGAACAGAGATAAGGTGCAACGGCAGGTGTTTGACCTGCTGGGTTTTGATTTTATTTTGGTCTGTTATTTCCTTCCCGTGCTTCCATTCCTCGCATTTGCAATGGGAATGTTTAATTTTTTGATGGTATGGGGCCTGGGTTAGGAAAGTAGGTCAATCAAGTTGTAAAAAAAAGATTTATATCTCCTGAGTTTGACACAGTTTCCTTTTCCTGAGGAGCTGAGGCTGGGAGGTGGGGCGGAGGCACGGAGGAGCACACACACACACACACAAAAACCAACAAATTTTTAAAAATGTATTATATTTGAGGAGAAAGCATGAAAATTTATGTCATGTTAATTAGTAGAGGTGATAAACATTACTATTGAAATCTACCCGATGGCTTTATAGACACACACAGGCACCAAGGATCTGATGGGGTTTCCTCAGCCTCCCTGATCAAGAGGACAGGTGACCCACCACCACTACAGGACATTTTGAGAGATGCTCATAGTCCCCTGGAACTAGTCGACCTAGGAGGGCAAGGAGCAAAAACTGTCCTTTATGTCCCTCTGACTAAATTAGTATAGAGGGTTTATATTGAGTTTAATATTGTATAACTGTATTAATTCAACTGTGAACCTATAAACTTACAGCCACTTGTGAAAGAGATGTTCTCTTGTCTGGAGTTTGTTACTGAATATGTTAAAGCTGTAATGAAGAGCTTCTTCTTTAAAAAATAAAAAAAAAAAACAATCAAATTATTTGGAGAAATAGAAAAAAAAATCAGAGGAGCTTTTGGTATTTCGTATTATGCCATTATGTTTGAGTTTTTACGTTGAAATAAAGTTGTTAGACACAATCTCTACAAAAAGCAAACAACACTTTAACCTGTGGCTATAACAGATCAATTTAAAGGAAAACATATATCAAGAATACTGAGTTTGTATATATTTCCCTGATTGATGAACTTTTATAATCAGTTGCAACATCTTAGAGTCTCAGCCTCAAAGTCAGAAAATTGTGAGCCCCATCATGTGGTTTAAATGAGAAATGTCCCTCATAGGCCCATATTTTTAATCACTTGGCCCCAGTTGTCCTGTTTGGGAGGCTATGGAACTTTAAGGAGGTGAAGCCTTGCAGTGGGAAGCTTGTCACCAGAGGCAGGCTTTGAGAGTTTATAACCTCATCCTGTTCCCTCTGCCATCTGTATGTGGTTGAGATGTAATCTCTCAGTTTCTTGCTCTGGCTGACTCTCCTCATGGACCAGTAAGCCAAAACAAATTTTTTCCTTAAGTTACTTCTGGTCATGACATTTTATCACAACTACACAAAAGTAACTAGTGTACTAATACACTTTTGTTTAGGTTACAAAATTGTACCATCAAAATCACAGGATTTAGGGCCAGCAAGATGGTTCAGTGGGCAGAAAGTGTTTGCTTCCAAGGCTAATGGCCTGAATTCAGTCCCCAGAACTCAAGTGGTGGAGGACAGAACTGACTCCCAAGAGTTGTCCTCTGACCTCCACATGCCCTCAACCTTTACATGCAGACAGACACACACAGACATACAAGATTATATATATATATAAACAGTACAATATTTATCTTTCTCCATCCCTGCACTAAGTTATATCCTCACTGTTGACTCTCTCATATGAAGTTGAGACCCCAAGGCAAAGAAACAGATCAAGACTTCTTTGAGAACCTCCAAA
>NW_008340639.1:9092-19982 GCF_000622305.1 Nannospalax galili
CCAACACCCACATGGAAGCTCATAACTATCTGTAATTCCAGTTCCAAGGGATCTGACACCTTCTTCTGACCTCCTCAGGCACCAGGCAGACATGTGATAAACATACATGCATGCATGTAAAACACTTAAATTTAAAGAGAAAGAATTTTTTTAATTTTATTTTTTATTTTTATTTTATATGTATGTGTGTTGCCTGCAAGCTAGTGCACCCATGTGTGAAATGCCCACAGAGGCCAGAGATAGTGTGGGATCCACTGGAACTGGAGCTACAGATGGTTGTTAGCCACCATTTGGGTGATGGAAATTGAATCCTAGTCCTGTGGAAGAGCAACCAGTGCTCTCAACTCCTGAGCCATCTCTCCATACCTCCTCCTGCCCCCTTCTTCCTTTTATTATTATTTTTAATTTTGTTTTATTTTATTTTACGTGTATGAATGTTTTGCCTGCATGTATGTAAGTACACCATGTGCATGCAATGCCTGTGAAGAAGGCATCGGATCCTGGAACCAGAGTTAGCTGCCATGTGGGTGCTGGGCATTGAATTGGGGTCCTCTGCAAGAGTGGCTAGTGCTCTTAACAGCTTTCTTCTTTGTGTGTAGATAACCTCTACCTCAGCGTTTACTCACATGAACTCTTTATGTGTTCACAGCTCAGGTAGAGGCGAGGAGGAGCTCGCTCTTCCTATAAAGCACTCATCCTATTATGGGACCCCACCCTCCAGACCTCTTTTTATCCTAATTGCTCACCATGCTCAGCACACCACCCACTTGTAGTTGAGTTGTGTGTGTGTTGATGTTGTGGTTGTTAAGGCGTAGGAGCCCTTTACATATTCTAGATATCAACGCCTTATTAGATAAAGTTTGCAAGTCGTTCTTTCCATTCATTGGGTCACTTTCTCATTCTCTTCTTTCCTCTGATGCACTGAGGTTTTAAGATCAACGCATTCCTATTTCTCTATTTTTGCTTTTGGGGTTTGTATTTTTGGTTGTTATATCCAGGAAATCAATTCTAATTCCAATGTTGTGAAGATTTTCTCTTGTTTTCTACTAATGGTTTTTATAGTTTCATGTCTTAGGTTTAGATCTTTAATCCATATTGAATTATCTCTGAATTATCTACTGAATTAGCTTTTTCTAGATTGTTTTGGCTATTCTGACTCCATTACAATCCTGTACTAATTTTGACATTTAAAAAAATTTCAGCAAACTACGGCATTGACATTTTGATAGGGAATACATTGGATCTCTATTTCACTTTGTATAATATGAACATTGTCTTTTACTCCATGAACACGTGATATTTTTTTCCATTTCTTTGAATCTTCTTTAATTTCTTTCAAAAACATTTTGTAGTTTCTGGTGTTCGACTCTTTTGCATCTTTGGTTAAGTTTATTATTAAATATTTATTCTCTTAACTGTTGTAGGTGGCACTCTTTTTAAAATTTCCTCCTTCGATTATTTGTTGTTATTATTTATTATTGTTATACAACTGATTCCTACCAATGGGAAAGATGTTTAACTGGATCCCAGAGGAAGGAGCCAATCCTGTCTGTCATGGAATGAACATATGAAATCCAGGCTGGCCAATAATTCACAGTAATCCTTCTGTCTTTGCCTCTCAAATGCTGGGGTTACAGCCATGCACCACAATGCCCAGCTTAAGTCAGTTGCTTATTTGTGGATCTTCAGCTATTTTTTTTTTTGAGGAAGGGTCTCCCTGTAGCCCCAACTGGCCTGGAACTTGCTATGTAGACCAGGCTGACCTTGATCTCACAGAGATCCACCTGCTTCTGCCTCCCAAGTTCTGGGATCAAAGGTGTGTGCCATCAAACCCAGCCAAACTTGAAACTTCTTAGAGCTATCCAAAATACAAATTCTCTGTGTATTTGTAAACTATAATGTCTTAGTTTGTCTTTTGCTTTGACCTGTCAGAGAAAAGCCGGTATTAGAAAAATCAGATGAATGGCTTGAAAACAGTTAATACTATGACTTTACAATACTGTGAAAGTTTTAAAGAGCTTGTAAGTCCTTTAAAGACTTTTGGAATCGGTAATACCACTACTTACTATGATCTTAGGCATTATTACCAGGCATTTCTATACCTAGATTCCCTATTTATAAAGTGTTTATAATTCACTAGCTGTGTCATAGGGGTATTATAATGCTCAAGTGGGTCTATTAATGTAAAATGATTATAGTCTGAAATACTGTGAAAATAAAACAAATGCTTGCTACTATTGTTGACGTTCTTGTTAATTCAAATGACAAGGATGAACGACACTGGACAGAAGAGACTAGGGAGGCAGTAGTTTCCAGGACACTCTGTGCCTTCTCCTTCTCTTACCTGCATGTGGATCCACGAGGAAAGTTTTCTTGTCTGTAGGATTTGGGAAGGTCTCACCTTCTGTTGTTTAATCTGCTCTACTCTGAAGGCCACCCAAGGAGGATGGACTGAAATGTGTGAGAAAGCAGTTTTAGTTGGTACATGTTTCCATACTCTGGGAATTCTTATCAGTAACAGAGAAGATGAATGAGAGTAAAGACTCCAAGGGTGACCCAAAGTTAGTATGGAAATGGTTTATTTAAAACATATTTTTATTGATTTTTGAGAATTTCATATAATGTATTTTAGCTGGGCATGGTGGCACCACAGCTTTAATCCCAGCTCTTGGGAGGCAGAGGCAGGCAGATCTCTGTGTGATCCAGGCCAGTCTGGTTTACACAGCTAGTTCCAGGCCAGCTGGGGTTACAGGGAGACCTTGTCTCTAAAGAAAAATAAATCATATACTGTATCTTGAACATATTCAGATCCCTCCCCCACCTCCACCTCCACCTTACTTCTCCTGCTCCAGTTCATGTCCCTTTTTTTAAGGCCTATTAAGTCTAATTTGGAAAAGGTTTCTCTTAAGTGTCACTAAGAACTATCCTTCTATTGGGGGAATTGGGGATTTTCTTTAAATTTCTTTAAAAATTAGAAAAAATTCTTATTTGCTTCATCTTGTGTTCATGAAGGTATGTATTGCATTCATTTTCAAATACATATGTTGATTGGTCTGTGATGAGAAAAAAGTGAAAAACCAGGAAAAAGGAAGAAATTACCTACACATAAAAAACTCATGTAGGACAAGTTGATGTTCAGTATCATTCTCAATGCTGAAAAATTGGAAGTCTTTCCTATAGGATCACAACAGGCATGCACAGATTCCCATTCTTACTATTTCTACTCACCATAGTACTGAAAGCCCTAGCTAGAGTTAAGTAGGCAAGAAAAAGACATAAAAGTCATCTAAGTTGGAAAGAAATAAATTACATAGAAAACCCTAATGATTCCACTAAAATATTCAGAATTAGTAAGTTCAGCAAAATTGCCTAGATGACAAGCACAGTTATCTTTGGCTTCAAGGCCTGGGAAGTCTCTCAAGGACACAGAGTTTCATGGTAGCAGTCAGAAGACTCATCAGTTCAGGGCCAAAAAAAAAAAAATTAAGATATACCAATAAACATTTGCTTAACAACTCTTGAGAATTTGGGTGGTATGAGTTCTAATTTTACAAAGCACAGAGAGGACTAACCGACTCCAGCAGTGGGACAACACTACCATCTCCAGGTCTAAATTAGAAGAAGGAGGGTATAACTGCCACATTTCCACTTTGAGACATGCTCTCCCTGTAACCCCAAGCTAGCCTGGAACTCCCTATGTAGCTCAGCTTGGCCTCTTATCTCTGCCTCTGGAGTTCTGGGATTAAAAGTGAAGCCAGTCCTCAAGCTTTAAAATTTTTAAATTAACTTTAGAAGGAGTTTTATATTTTTATTTATAAAGAATTTTTGTTTTGTTCTGTTTTGAGACAGGGGCCTCCCTGTGGCCCCAGCTGTGCTTGCCATGGAGACCAGGCTGGATAGCTGGTTAAGATTTTTCAGTCACTCTGTGAGCAGTTTGAGAGGTGCTCTGATGATAGTTTCCTTTGCCATGCCAAAACTTAAATTACTTCTCTCTCTTTCTTTCTCTCTGTCTCTCTGTCTCTCTCTCTCTCTCTCTCTCTCTCTCTCTCTCTCTCTCTCTCTCTCCCACATGGGATCTTTTAAATTGTGATTATAAGCTTTGCAATTTTTTTGAGTGATCTTGGCAGACCTTCAGAGGTTTCTGGACAGAAGCCTCTTGTTTTTTGCTCACAGAGCTTTACTTATACTGCAGAGCACCACCACCACCACCACCCCAATCAGAGACACCCTTGCACTTTGCCAGAGGCAGAAAGGAGCAGGGCAGATAATGCAGAGCTGCAATGCTGGGTTAAGAAGTTGGACTTTTTGTCCTCAAGCTCATGGAGAACTGTATCTAGATATTTAATTAGGGCATCAACATAATGAATTTGTGTGTTTTATGGGGTTCACTAACACTCTCAATGAACTTGATGATGAACTGGGAGAAATGAGCTAAGGCACAGGTCACTGAATGAGGGAACTCTAGGAGCAGGCTGGGCTGTCAGCTGTGACTACTGCTTCTTCCTGTAGGATTCTTTCCATCTCCAAAGCCCAATACCAACCTAATGCATTGAGGTAGTCAGCACATGCCAACCAACCCACATGCTAAGCTCTATTGATTTAGGAATGTGGCAGTAGTAGGGACTCCTATAGGGTCGTCTCTATGTCCTGTACAGACTTTGATAGTGGTTGGCTAGGTTTACAGAATAAGTTCCCTCCTACCAAGCAGGCAGGACTTATTTAAATCTAGTTGGTTACCTCTAAGCTATAAATTCTACTTTTGTACCACTGGAGATAGATTGCTGGGCCAATCTGTCATTGCTGTGTTTCACAGACTTTACAGCTGCGTAGGACTTAATATCTTCTAATACATGGAGAATTGGCCTTCTTGGAAGAGCCTTCCTTCCAAGTCAACCAGTTCAATTCCTCTAGATCCTATGTCCAAAGTTTATAGTGTCTTCAGCAATGGGAGGGTCTTATCTTCAAGTTCTGGGAGGCAACCAATGGCAATGGCAATAACCTATATTGTTTGGGGGATCTCTTAGAGCCCTCTAACTAACCAATTGAAGGAAGGGAGGATTCCTCTGCCTGGCACGGAGGTATTTGTTAGTCTATGGCTCCTGGTGAGTATTATCATGATTAGTATAATGAATATTGTGTCCATGTTACTGAAAGCAATTTGAGGAATCCATGCAGTCCCAATCAGAATCTCCATAACATTCTTCACAGACATAGAAAACAAATGTTCTAAAGTTCATATGAAAGCTCAGAAGATCCTGGATAGTGAAAGCAAAAGAATAACTGTGGAGAGATTAACATGCCAGGTTTCAAGCTGCATATGTATATTACATATTAGAGATACAGTAATTTTTAAAAAGCAGGGTATTGGCACAAAAACAGAGGTGTACATCAATAGAGAACAATAGGAATCCTAAACTTGAGTGAATGTAGTTACAGCCATCTGGTGTTTGACAAAGATGCCAAAAATACACGTGAGGGAAAGACAGCCTCTTTAACAAGCTTCTGGGAAAAGTGATAATAGAGAATGATAATAGAGCTGTAGCTATCACCACCCTGAACAAAAATCAACTGGAAATGTATCAAAGACTTCAATATAAAACCTGAAACTCTAGAACTGCTAGGAGAAAACCTAGGCAGTACTGTAAAAAGCATAGACACAGGAAAGGATTTCTGAATAAGCCTCTATTCAGGAATTAACCAGAAAAGAGGCTAATATTCAGACAATCCAAGAACTGCAATAAACAGGCCTACCTAGGAATCTTTATTTCTTTTCTTCCTTTCTTTCTTTTAAATTTTTATCTATCTCTCTTTCTTTCTTTTTATTTCTTTCTTTTCGGAGACTGGGTCATCCTGTACCCCAGGCCAGGCTGGAACTTGGAATTCAGTTTGTAGATCAGTCAGGCTGGCCTCTTATCTCACCTGCCTCTGTTTCCAGTATGCTGGGATTAAGGGCATGGACCACCGAGGCCAGTCCTTGCAGAGTTTATTTGTTTTTATTTAATAAATGTAAAAAATCTCTCTTTTCTGAGAGAAGTTCTATCTCATGCATCACAGCCCAGGCTGGCCAAGATCTCCTGCCTCCACCTCAGAATTTTCAGAATCAGGATAGATAGGCCCACTTTACAGAGGTGTATTGCTGTTTCACAGGATTCCATTTGCAAGGCAAGGACAGTTGCTTCTGGGAGAACTTGGAGGCTCCCCTCCCTCCCCCATGTGGCTATCGAGGGTCAGAGCTGTCACTCAGTCTCTGAACTATAAACTGGCAGTAAAGTAACCTGCTTTCCTATATTTCAGGTCATCTTGCCAGTCCAGTAATGATTTCTGTTTTTCTTTTAATGGTATTTTCACACATATTTATTCATTGGTATACCTTTGACCCCCACATATATGTATAATGTTTCCATCTTTTGTGTATTTGTAGGCTATTGTGGGGTTCTTTCTTGTTGTTGCTGTTTCCACTCACTTGTCCATGAGGACATCTGTGTGACCACTGAGCATGCGTTATGGCCTTGTGGAGATGTAACTGAACAAGGGAGTTCATCCTGATTTTGTTCTTTGATTTTAGGTTACACAAAGGTGCTTTCTTTCTACCACCAGTAATTGAGATGCTGGGTTGCACAAGGCTACACACACACACACACACACACACACACACACACACACACCTCCTTCCTCTATTCCTTCTACACTTTTACCTGCTGAGCCACCTTGCCAGTCTGGTAATGGTTTCTGGTTTCTTTACAACATTTTCAATCATACGTATCATATGTATACATATTTCAATCATATATATGTATACTTTGTCTGCCCTCCATCATTCCCTGCTTCAAATGCCCTTGCCCAAATGCCTTCTGCACCTCTCTCTTGCTCTCTCTTTCTATTTCTTTTCCTCCTCTCTCCCTCCATTCTTCCCTCTCTCCTTGCCTCCCTCCTCTCTCTGAACTGGAGCTTGTTCAGCCTATCTACTGTCATTTCCTTAAAGAACATCAACTCTCCCTCACCAAACAGTGATCATATGCCAATACTTCCTCACCTGAGGTAGTGCCTCCTGCTTATTTCTCCAGTTCTATGCTTGTTTTTGTCTGATTGAGTACACATGGGTCCTATGCATTCTGTCACCATTCCTGTAAGTTCATATAAGCAAGTTCCCAGAAGCCTGGAAGACTCCCTTGCACTTATAATCTTTCTGCCCAATCATCCACAATAGTTCCTGAGCATTGGGTGGGTGAGGTGCAACTTAAGAGTCTTATCCAGGGGTGTGCACTCTGCAGTCCCTTATTCTCTACACTTTGGCCAGTTGCAGCCTTATGTGTTTATCACCCTCTGTTGTATGAGGAAGCTTCACTTGTGAGAGTTGAAAGATGCATTAATATTCTTTCTATCCCCATGTGCAGGTTTGAATGAAAATGTCCCCCACGGGCTCCAAGTATTTGGATATTTTGTCCCCAGATGATGGTGCTGTTTGGGAGGTCTTAGAAGGTGTGGCTATCCTGGAGGAAGCATGTCACTGGCAGTGGGCTTAGAGAGTTCTTAAGCCTTGCTAGATCTCTAGTTGCTCTTTTGTTTCTTGTGCCTGCTTGAAGATGTGAGAGCTTAGCTTCTGCTCCTCCTCCAGCCACCTCTGCTACCATGCCTCCCTGCCATGATGGACTGTAATTCCCCTGGAACCATAAGCTCAAAAAAACTCTTCCTTCTATAAATTGCTTTGGTCAGTGTTTCTATCACAGCAACAGAAAAGTGACTAATACACCCCATTCCATTATATTCCTTGAGCCTTAGTTGTAGAGGGTCCACTGTAGATGAGTCACTTAGGGTTGGGCATCTCACAAACACTTATTTTCTGTGTGTGACCAGTTGTAGAACTCTATAATAGTCTCTATCTTTTGCAAAAGAAACTTCTTTGATAAGTGGTGACTGGTATACTTGTCTGTAAATATAAGGTTCTATATTCAGCATACAGTAATAAATTACACTTTTCTGGGGATGTGACAAAGAGTTTCCTCAAAGATCTATGATATCTCCAGTCATGTGTATTTGGCTATGTTTACAGTCCCACACATGAGTTCCTTCCTACTGAGCAAGCTTTAAGTCCAATTAGATAGGTGTTGATTATCCCCAAGATATAAGTGCCACTAATGCACTGGATATAGTTTGCTGTGCTGGTCATTGTTGTGGTTATTAGGCTTTAAATCTGGGTTTGGTTACTGATTGATTTTCTCCCTTAACAACTTGCATAGTACCCTCCAAAACTATGAGAGGTAGTCTTCAGGGAGGAGGCTTCCAGGTCAATTCCAGCTCCATTGCTCCAATTCCTGAGTTTGAAGTATGTCCTGTCTTTAGCAATAGGGTCTTATCTTCAAGTTCTGGGAGGTAATTGAGAGCTATGCCAAGAGCCTGTGTTATTTTTGGAGTCCTGTGGACAACACTGACCAATACCTTGAAGGGAACTTTCTCTTATCTGGCAATGTGTTATATAGCCTTCAGCTATACACCTGCACTCATGTACAGATAGTGTATGAGTATTTTTCAGTATGCTTTTGATGTAGGGAGTCCCTGAGCCCCTCTATAGCAAGACCTGATTCCTGGCAAAGCTGTTTTCCAGACATCAAGTCTGACCTGGTTTTAGATTAACCAGTTGGCCATACTTGAAAGCCTTGCAAAAACATGTTATTCTGACCCAAGCACTTACTGCTTGAGAGACTCCCTAATTTCTCATGGAACTGCCTAGAAAACTTCTTTGTATTACCTTGTAATCATGCAGGTGTGGCCTTACAATAGAATTATGGCCTTATTAGAGAATTGTGGTCTTACTATGGGATTTACTCTGTGATCATGTGGTGTGGTGTAACTATGAAAATTGCCCTGTCAGTAGAATTGCTCCTGCCTCAATAGAATTGTTCCTGCCAACTTTCCCCTTTCTCTCTCTATAAAAACTGTATTTTCTCCATCAATAAATGAGACTTGATCAGAAAGCCTGTCTTGTCTCTATTCTCTGTGTCTCTTGCCCTATTCAATCCCCACTCCTCACTCCAGGCACCCTGTTGCAGATCCCGCGGGCCGGGACAGCTGGTGCCCAACGTGGAAGCCTGGATACTGAGGACAACAGTGAGGGAGGACGGAAACAGAAAAGGAGTGCACTCGACAAAATTCACGGACGCGCCGTGGGAACCTGCCACGACCGGACTGAAGGTAAGTTGTGCTGTCCGATCATAGGGCAAGAAATTAGTATGCATCAGGTTTATGTTAAGCAATTAAGAGATGCTTTAAAGACACGGGGAGTAAAGGTTAAAATAGAGGATCTATTGAGGTTCTTTGAATTCGTTAAGGAAACTTGTCCTTGGTTTCCGCAAAAGGGCCTAATAGATATAAAAAGATGGAATAGAGTAGGAAATGCCTTTAAAGACTACTACAAGGTTTTTGGCCCTGAAAAAAATCCTGTTACCACCTTTTCCTACTGGAATTTAATTAAAGAATTATTAGACACTAAGGAAGCCCTAATTGAGACCACCCTCAGACAGACGGAAAAAATTCTAAAAGAAAAATCCTCTCAAACAATAGCAAAGGTCTCACCTAAAAATGTGGACCTCATTTCTCTACATAGTGATGACGAGGGACCACCTCACAGTCAGAAATCCAATATCTCCTTAAAGCAAGATACTACGTATATAGACACAGCACCCCAAGAAAGTCCCTCTGGTTCTGAGAGCAATGATAATGATATTCCTCCGCTCACAGAATCTCCTGGCATTCATAATTCACCTCCTCCTTGCTTACTGCCCACAGCTCCTCTGGCCCTTGAGGCTTTTCCTGCTTTTCCTCCCATGGATCATTTAGAAACAGAGATCAAAGGCCTGCAGCTGCGCGTTGATGTGGAACGCCACAGACAAGCTCTGCTAGAGGGACTCCATGACTTGTCAGTGCGGGACCCGCCCTTTGATTTTCACTTTAAAAAGACTAAAAAACAGACCCTGGGACTTTCCCTCTCCCCCATCAGGCCTTTTACTAAGTCATTTAAACCACAAGCTTTTCCAGTTATAGAAACAATAGATGATAAGGATGAACCTGTAAGGCACCACTCTCACTTTCAATACCCAGTGATTAAAGAGCTTAAAACTGCTGTTTCTCAGTATGGTGCTACAGCGCCTTACACCCTAGCCATCCTAGAAGGAATAGCTGAACGATGGCTGACACCCATTGACTGGAATACGCTGGTCAGAGCAGCCCTTGATGGGGGAGATTATCTGCTCTGGAAATCTAAATTTACAAAAAACTACAAAAAACAGCTAAAAGAAATCAACAAACCAAAAATGGATGGGATTTTAATATGTTCAATGCTAGGCTGGTGTACTTTGTGAGTTTGAGGTCACCTGGGTTACAGGCAGACTGTGTCTCAAAAATATGATGCCCCCAACATTCCTATTTTCTAATTTATCTATGAACCTGGTCTATTTGCTCAAATTCAGACCGCTGCTGTAAAAGCTTGGAAACAACTCCCTTCTAAAGGAGATGCAGGAGTTTCCCTTACTGCTATTAAACAGGGCCCTGATGAACCTTTCACAGATTTTGTTCATCTCCTATCTACCACTGCTAACAGACTCTTTGGTAGTTCTGAAGGTGGAGTTAAATGCACTATTAAACAATTAGCATTTGAAAACACCAACCCAGCCTGTCAGGCCACCATCCGACCATATAAGAATAAGGCTGATTTAAATGAATATATACGGCTGTGCTTAGATATCGGTGCCTCTTACCAGCAGGGACTTACAATGGCCACCGCTTTCAGCAGACAAACTGTTAAAGATTTTCTGGCAAATAAAAATCAGCAAAGAACCAAAGGCTGCTTTAAATGTGGCAGACCTGGTCACTTTTCCCGAGACTGTAAAAAGGCTT
>NW_008340639.1:20515-34603 GCF_000622305.1 Nannospalax galili
GAGCCGTAGGCCCCTACCCCAGGAAATAGCAAGACCTGATTCCTGGCAAAGCTGTTTTTCAGACATCAAGGCTGGCCTGGTTTGAGATTAACCAGATGACTATACTTGAAAGCCTCTCACAAACATGTTGTTCTTACCTGGGCACTTACCGCTTGAGAGATTCCCTCATTTTCTCATGTAATTGCTAAGAAACTTTGGTATTACTCTGTAATCATACAAGTGTAACCTCTTAATTGATTTATAACTTGCTATATAGAATTGTGGTGTTACTATGGAATTTACTCTGTGATCAATTGGTGTGGTGTTATTGTGATATTCGTTCTGTTAATTGAATTGCTCTACTTCAATGGATTTTTCCCTGCCAACTTCCCCCTCTCCTCCCTATAAAAACTTTGTGTGAATGTTCATTAAATGAGACTTGATCAGAAAGCCTGTCTTGTCTCCATTCTTCGCATCTCTTGTCCCTTTCCATCCCCTCTCCTCCCTCCAGAAACCCACGCTGACTGTCTCGTGGGTCGGGACATCTGGCGCCCAACGTGGGGCTGGATACGGAGGATCCAGTGTGGGAAGAAGACGGCCCCCAAGGAACGTTCCGCAACAATTCATTCTGGACACGCCGCGGGAACCTGCCTCGGCTACAACCAGAAGTAAGTATCGGCGTCTGATTATGGGACAAGAATTAAGCAGGCACGAAATTTATGTTCGGCAATTGCAGGATGCCTTACGGATGCGAGGAGTAAAGGTTAAAATAGAGGATTTATTTCGGTTCTTTGAATTTATTAAGGAAACCTGTCCTTGGTTTCCCCAAGAAGGAATAATAGATATTAAAGGATGGAAAAGAGTAAAGAATGCTTTAGAAGATTACTATAAGGTCTTTGGACCCGAGAAAATTCCTGTTACAGCCTTTTCCTACTGGAACCTAATCAGGGAATTAATAGATTCAAATGAATCCTCCACCGAGGCTGCCATAAAGCAAACTTCAGGCCTTCTACAAGGCACCCCTCAGGAGCCTCCCGGTGATAAAATAATTCCCCCTAAGGAGATAGACTTTATCTCCCTTGACAGTGACGAGGAAACGTCACCCGAGACATGTTCTAAGATTTCAAATCCTAAACATGTTAAATCAGAGCCTGACTCTAAAGTCAGCACTGATGTCACAACACCCCAGTCTGGCACAGTGCCCAGGGCTCCTTTTGAAGTATGTTCCACGCCCCCTCCTTATCCTCTCCCACTAGTTCTACCTGCCCTCAAGGCATTTCCTACTTCTCCCCCATCACCCAATTAAGAAATAAAGTGGCTCTATTAAAAGAACAGTTAGCCCTAGAACAACAAAAGCAAGATACCACGGATAGAGACACAGCACCCCCAGAATGTCCCTCTGGTTCTGAGAGTGATGATAATGATATTGCTCTGCTCACAGAATCTCCTGGCATTCATAATTCACCCCCTCCTTGCTTACTGCCCATAGCTCCTCTGGCCCTTGAGGCTTTCCCTGCTTTTCCTCCCATGGATCACTTAGAAACAGAGATCAAAGGCCTGCAGCTGCCCATTGATCTGGAATGCTAAAGGAACTTCATGACTTGTCAGTGCGGGACCCGCCCTTTGATTTTCACTTTACAAAGACTAAAAAACAGACCCTGGGCCTTTCCCTCTCCCCCATCTGGCCTTTTACTAAGTCATTTAAACCACAAGCTTTTCCATTTATAGAAACAATAGATGATAAGAATGAGCCTGTAAGGCACCACTCTCACTTTCAATACCAGGTGATTAAAGAGCTTAAAACTGCTGTTTCTCAGTATGGTGCTACAGTGCTTACACCCTAGTCATCCTAGAAGGAATAGCTGAGCGATGGCTGACACCCATTGACTGGAATACACTGGTCAGAGCAGCCCTTGATGGGGGAGATTATCTGCTCTGGCAATCTAAATTTGCAAAAAACTGCAAAAAAAATTGCAAAAAGAAACCATCAGGCTAACAACGGGTGGGATCTAGAAATGCTGATAGGCACAGGAGAATTTGATAGCACTGAGACACAAATGCTATATAAACCTGGTCTATTTGCTCAAATTCAGACCACCGCTGTAAAAGCTTGAAAATAACTCCCTTCTAAAGGAGATACAGGAGCTTCCCATACTGCTATTAAACAGGGCCCTGATGAACCTTTCACAGATTTTGTTTATCGCCTATCTACCACTGGTAACAGACTCTTTGGTAGTTTTGAAAGTGGAATTAAATGCACTATTAAACAATTAACATTTGAAAATGCCAACCCAGCCTGTCAGGCCGCCATCCGACCGTATAAGAATAAGGCTGATTTAAATGAATATATACGGCTGTGCTCAGATATCGGTGCCTCTTACCAGCAGGGACTTGCAATGGCCGCCGCTTTCAGCGGACAAACTGTTAAAGATTTTCTGGCAAATAAAAATCAGCAAAGAACCAAAGGCTGCTTTAAATGTGGCAGACCTGGTCACTTTTCCCGAGACTGTAAACAGGCTTCTAATGCTTCAAATAATAACAATGGCAAATCTCCAGGACTTTGCCCTAGATGCAAAAGAGGAAAACATTGGGCTAATGAATGTAGATCCAAAGCTGATAGCCAGGGAAACCTGCTCCCTCCCCTTCAGGGAAACGGATGGAGGGGCCAGCCCCAGGCCCAGGCACAAACTACCGGGGCCATTACTTTCATCCCTGCCACAAGCAACAATCCTTTTCTGACCTCTGCCGAACCACCCCAGGAAGCGCAGGACTGGACCTCAGTCCCACCTCCGACACAGTACTAACCCCAGAAATGGGCATTCAATTAATAAAAACTGGAGTTCTTGGCCCTCCTCCTGCTGGCACTTGTGGGCTAATACTGGGGCAAGGCAGCGCAGCCCTAAAAGGCCTATCTATCATTCCTGGCATAATAGACTCAGATTATACAGGTGAAATTCATATCCTAGCATGAGCTACAGATGCTGTAGTTTCTGTTCCTCAGAAACAGCACATTGCTCAGATCATTTTAATACCTTTAACAAAATCTTGCCATTCTGCTCAGAAAGGGTCTAGAGGTAATGGTAATTTTGGCTCTTCTGATGCTTATTGGATACAAGCAATAACTCACAAAAAGCCCACCTTAACGCTTTGGTTAGATGCCAAAAAATTTGATGGTCTCATAGACACTGGGGCTGATGTCACTATCATTGCCTCAGAGGCTTGGCCCTCTAATTGGCCCACCTCTGCTACTCTCACCACCCTAAAAGGAATAGGTCAAAGTCAAAATCCTCAGTGAAGTTCTAAATTCCTTACTTGGAGAGACTCTATGAATAACTCCGGTCTCATTAAACCTTTTGTGGTTCCTCATTTGCCTGTTAATTTGTGGGGAAGAGACCTCCTATCTCAAATGGGCATTATGATGTTTTGTCCTAATGATACAGTTACAGCCCAGATGCTAGCCCAAGGCTATAAACCAGGAAAAGGGCTAGGGAAACAAGAACAGGGAATAATTTCACCCATCCCATCTACTGGACAAACAGATACGCGCGGCCTGGGACATTTTTAATGGCGGCCATTGACTTATCTGCACCCCCAAACACTGCAGATCCAATAACTTGGAAATCCGATGAACCTGTTTGGGTAGATCAATGGCCGCTCACCTCTGAAAAACTGGCTGCCGCCACTCAATTGGTGCAGGAACCGCTTCTTGCTGGACGTGTTGAGGAGTCTCACTCTCCTTGGTATACAACTATATTTGTCATTAAAAAGAAATCAGGCCACTGGAGACTATTACAAGACCTTAGAGCCGTTAATGCCACCATGGTGCTCATGGGCACTCTCCAACCTGGCCTGCCTTCTCCCGTAGCCATCCCACATAATTTTTCAAAAATAATCATACATCTAAAAGATTGTTTCTTTACTATCCCCCTTAGTCCTAATGATCAAAAACGATTTGCCTTTAGCCTTCCTTCAATTAACTTTAAAGAGCCTATGAAGAGATATCAGTGGAAAGTTTTGCCACAAGGCATGGCTAATAGTCCCACACTCTGTCAAAAATTTGTCACGGCTGTGCTCCGAAAAACTAGAGATCGCTGGCCTTCCATGTACATTATTCACTACATGGATGACATTTTAATTGCGGGATCCCAGGGCACTGCTGTGCTCCAATGTTTTTCTTCTCTAAAAATGGATTTGATAAATGCAGGCCTACAAATAGCCCCAGATAAAGTTCAGCTTCAAAACCCATATTCATATCTTGGATTTCAAATTACTGGCTCTCGCCTATTTACCAAAAAGGCAGCTTTCAAGGTTGATAAATTATCTACTCTCAATGATTTTCAAAACTGCTTGGAGATATTAATTGGCTTCACCCTCATCTAAAATTAACTACCGGAGACCTCAAACCTCTATTTGACATACTTAAGGGAGACTCCAACCCCAGATCCCCTAGATTGCTTTCCTCAGAGGCACGATCCGCTTTGCTCAAGGTTGAATCTGCTATTGCTGACCAATTCATTACGTCTGTTAATTATGATGTGCCCTTATGGCTTCTCATTTTTAATACATCTTTCACTCCTACTGGACTTTTATGGCAGCCACCTCATAATTCCCTTATCTGGCTTCATTTGTCAGTTTCTCCCAAGAAGGTCCTGCTCCCTTATTATGAAACAGTTGCCAATCTAATTCTTTTAGGCAGAAAAGACTGCTGCACTTATTTTGGCTATGAACCTTCCTTCATTATACAGCCCTATTCCAAATCCCAAATTGATTGGCTTCTTCAAAATTCTGATTCTTGGCTTGTTGCTTGTGCTGGTTTCTCGGGACAATTAGATAATCATTATCCATCAGACAGACTTATTCAATTCTGTACCTTACATCCTTTTGTTTTTCCTCATGTCACCCGCTCAGCCCCTCTGCCTGATGCCCTTCTGGTTTTTCCTGATGGATCCTCCTCTGGTATTGCTGCTTATGTTAATAACCATAAACATTCATTTCAGACTAATTTCTCTTCTGCCCAGCTGGTGGAGCTCTCTGCTCTCATCGTGGTTTTTTCCTCCTTTCCTATTCAACCCCTCAATATTTATACAGACAGTGCTTATCTAGCTCATTCCATCCCATTGCTAGAAACTGTTCCTTTTATTGGGCATATGTCCAAGGCAACCAGCCTTTTCTACGATTGCCAATGTCTTATTCATGCATGCACAGCCCCTTTCTTTTTGGGTCACATTAGAGCTCACTCTAACCTTCCTGGCCCTTTGTCTGCTGGTAATCATGCAGCAGACCTGGCAACAAAAACCGTTGCTACTGTTACTCTTTCTAACGTTGATCAAGCCAAAGAGGCTCACAGCCTTCATCATCTTAATGCCACCTCTCTCAAACTGTTATTTAAAATTACCTGAGAACAAGCCAGACAAATAGTAAAAGATTGTTCTAATTGTGCCACCTTTCTTCCAGTTCCTCATCTAGGAGTTAATCCTAGGGGACTTGCTCCTAATGCACTCTGGCAAATGGATGTGTCACACCTCAATGAATTCGGTAAACTTAAATATGTACATGTCTCTATTGACACCTTTAGTGGCTTCATATATACTACACTACAATCAGGGGAGGCCACTAAACATGTCATCTCCCATTTACTTCAATGCTTTTCAGTCTTGGGCCTTCCACAGCGCCTAAAGACTGATAACGGACCTGGCTATACTTCTAAGGTTTTCTCTAATTTCTGTTCCACTCTTCATATCCGCCATACAACAGGTATTCCTTATAATCCCCAGGGACAAGGTATTGTTGAGCAGGCCCATCTGACCCTAAAAAACTCCCTATGGAAAATAAATAGGGGAGATTGGTACCCCACTCGGGGCACCACTAGAAACCTCCTGCATCATGCTCTCTTCATTTTAAATTTTTTAACTTTAGACTCTGCTGGAAAATCTGCAGCAGACAGATTTTGGCATCTTGAAACAAATAAACAATATGCAATGGTTAAATGGAGAGATCCCATAGATAACACCTGGCATGGACCAGATCCTGCCTTAATTTGGGGAAGAGGCTCAGTATGCGTATACTCGCAACAACACGATGCTGCCAGATGGCACCCTGAAAGACTGGTAAAACAAGTTAACCAAATACCCACCAGGGAGGAAACTCCTTGAGAAAACAATATATCTTTCTTTCAACAGGTTCTGAGCACATAAACCGCTCCGACTGGGAGTTAGTCGCCATCATCATTTTCTCTGCAGCCTTGATCATCCATGTTGCCATCATTACATTGGCACTCATCGACCTTGCTCAAAAGCTGTAACACAACTCCTCATGATGCGACTGACTGTACTCCTCGGAGAGATCTGCCTGTCCCTGATGGTGGAATGCCTACCAGTTTATTCAGCTCCACTGTACAATCCTCATGTGCCTATGCAGCTGACATGGATAGTGACAAATCCTGAGACGGGCCATACACTTCAGCTCGCCAACTCTACGAGACCAATGGGTACCTGGTTCCCTGATCTGTCCTTTGACCATTGCAAATTGGCTAAGGGCTCATGGGAGTGACGACAGACTGACATGACTCCTGGAAATGTGTACCCAGACTGCAGATTCCGGCAGTGGTATATCTGCCCTGGGGGAGAGAGAACCTCTCGGTGTGGGGGACCCGCAGACTATTTTTGTGCCAGTTGGGGTTGTGAAACCAGCTAGTCTGACCCAGGGTGGCCTGAGAATGGGCACAGAGATAATGGTCTGATAATCTTCCAGAGAACTTGGCTCGGTTGGTCCAACATAACTATCAGGTTCACTGATGCAGGAAAAAGACTCACAACAGAATGGATAATAGGAAAGACATGGGGACTAAGACTGTATTACCCCTCCTCCACAGATATAGGTAGTATTTTCTCTGTAAGGCTCCAAGCCTATCCAATTACTAACAGAGCCTTGGGATCTAATAAGGTCTTTTCTCAGCTACCAAGTAGGGCACCTACAGAACAGGTTAGGCCAGTGCTAGAAACTACTATCCAAACTCCTTCTTCCACTACTTTGAGCATTCCTGTCCTGAACTTTTCTGCAGCCAGTCAGACTGAAATTGCCACTCAGCCAAACCCGGTGGTAATTGCCCCTCGTGAAATTAGCCATCCGGATACCATGAGTCCGATGCTGCAGGTGTTACAACAGTCATTTTTATTCCTTAATGCCACTAAACCTGAAACCACTTGAGCTTGTTGGCTCTGCTATGATGCTTCCCCCCCTTTTTATGAAGGAATTGTAGTTGCAGGAATGTACTCGGTAGGGAAGGTAGAAGACTGTAGGTGGAACTCCAAGGTTTCTTTGACCCTGCAACAAGTCATAGGAACTAATGGGACCTGTGTTGGGAATGTCACAGCAGCTCAAAATTCTGGGCTGTGCTCTAAGGTCCACAAAGCCACGAATGGCACAGATAATTATCTTGTTCCCCACAATGACACATGGTGGGCCTGCGACACTGGGCTAACACCTTGTGTACATTCCCAAGTTCTTAAACGTAATCAAGGTTTTTGTGTAATAATAAGACTCTTACCTCATTTACTCTACCACTCAGTTGAAGAGTTTCTAAATCATTTTGATCATGACCTGGGTCCCATTAGACAGAAGAGAGAGCTCATCTCATTGACCCTCAGTATTTTACTAGGTACTGGGATCGCTGCTGGAATTGGCACAGGGGCTGCTGTGCTCATCACACAGCAGCAGTCTTATTCATCCTTGAGAGCAGATATTGATCTAGACTTAAAACGTATTGAGGACTCTATATCTGACCTGGAGGAGTCTCTTAGTTCTCTGGCTGAAGTTGCCCTTCAGAATAGGAGGCAGCTGGATCTCTTGTTTCTACAGCAAGGGAGGCTTTGTGTGGCCCTCAAGGAGGAATGCTGTTTCTTCCGTGACCACTCAGGAAAGATTAAAGACAACATGGCTGTTTTAAGGGAAGGTTTGGAGCAGCGTAAGAGGGAGAGAGAAAAAGCAGAGCCTTGGTACAAAAATTTGTTTTCCACTTCTCCCTGGCTCTCTGCCCTTTTACCCAACATACTTGGCCCATTTCTTGGCTTTCTAATAGTAATTGCTTTTGGCCCCTGGGCTTTCAAGAAGCTCACTAGCTTCATAAAAAGTCAGATTGATGATCTTACAGCAAAGCCAATTCAAATACATTATCTCAGGCTTGCACTTAAAGATCGGGAAGAGCCCTATGAGCCTGAAAAGCCACATGACAATGTGCTTCAGTCGTCCCCTTGAGAGCTGAACCGGATAGCCAAAGACGGGTAAGAGGAGATCTCACTGATAGCAACCTAAGACAGGCAGGCAGCTTACAACTGCTGTCCTAGCCCATGACGGGTAAGCATCAGAAGAAGATGTCCCAACCTAAGACAGGCACGGTTCCCTAAGGGATTGTTTTGGTTCAATTCCCTCTTTATAAAAAATTAAAAAAACGGGGGACATGTAGGGAGCCCCTGAGCCCCTCTATAACAAGACCTGATTCCTGGCAAAGCTGTTTTCCAGACATCAAGTCTGACCTGGTTTTAGATTAACCAGTTGGCCATACTTGAAAGCCTTGCAAAAACATGTTATTCTGACCCAAGCACTTTCTGCTTGAGAGACTCCCTCCTTTCTCATGGAACTGCCTAGAAAACTTCTTTGTATTACCTTGTAATCATGCAGGTGTGGCCTTACAATAGAATTATGGCCTTACTACAGAATTGTGGTCTTACTATGGAATTTACTCTGTGATCATGTGGTGTGGTGTAACTATAAAAATTGCCCTGTCAATAGAATTGCTCCTGCCTCAATAGAATTGTTCCTGCCAACTTTCCCCTTTCTCTCTCTATAAAAACTGTGTTTTCTCCATCAATAAATGAGACTTGATCAGAAAGCCTGTCTTGTCTCCATTCTCTGTGTCTCTTGCCCTATTCAATCCCCACTCCTCACTCCAGGCACCCTATTGCAGATCCCATGGGCTGGGACATTTTGAAATAATATATTTCTCTCTGGTTTTTCATACCACCTAAGTATTATTTATCTTTACATTCTCTCTCCCTGTCTAATCTTCCCTCATCCTGTATGGGGACTCGGGTTTGCTTTGCTTAGCGGGGGACCTACTGGCTTCAGGGGCAGAGAGGCTGGATTGGCAACAGATTAATGAATGACTATGGGACCTGTGTTTTCCTTCACACAAGCCATTTATTACAAAATTCAGATGGTTTTATACATTATGAGGGACTCGCAGTCATGTGGGGTTTGGCAGTCACATACTGATTTAGGGTACAAAGAAACAGGACATACAGCTTTTAGTTGGCACCAGCAGAATGCTTGAACTTTTACTCAAGGTTACCAATCCCTATCCTTGATTCTTTGTTTTAGAGTTCCTTGCATATTCTGGAAAATAATCCTCTGTCAGATGTATAGATTGCAAAGATCTCTCCCATTCTGTGGGCTTCCTGTTCACTTGATTGGTTATCTCCTTTGCTCTGCAAAACCTTTATATTTTAATTTGGTTCAATTTGTCAATTGTTGGCCTTGATTCCTGAGAAAATGGAATGTGATTTAGAAAGTCATTTCCTACACCTATTTATTTTTGGATACTACCTGTGTTTTCTTCTAATGGTTCAGATATGAAATTATTTTAACAGCTTCAATGGTTTATTGGAAGGGCCTGAGAGATAGTTCAGTGCTTCAGAGTGCTTATTGCTCTTGTTGAAGAACTGAGTTCACTTCCCAGCACCCATATCAGGCAGTTGAAGACTGCCTGTAACTCCAGCTCCAGGGTCTCAAAAGAGGGTACCATTGCTCCAGGTTCATGGGAGGGAACCTCAGCTCCAGCTCATAGGAGGGGACCATAACTCTGGTTTCCTGGAGTGGATCATGGCACTGGTCACAGGAAAGAACTACAGTTCCAGCTTGCAGTAGCTCCCAGAGAGACAGAAGGGCAGTGGCCACAGTTCTGACTCTTTAGATGGAGACCATGGGTCTAGGTTCATGGGAGGGAACCATAACTGTAGTTCACAGGAGAAGACCTTAGCTCCAGGTTCACAGGGGGGGACTTCAGCTCTGGGTTCACAGTAGGAAAGAATCAGAGCTCTACAACTCCAGGTTCATGGGAGGGGACTACAGCTCTGGGTCATAGGAGGGACTACAATTCCAGCATACAGGAGGGAATCATAACTCCAAGTTCACAGGAGGAGATTAGAGCTCCAGCTCACAAGAAGGGACCACAACTGTGGCTCATGGGAGGGGACCACAGATCCAGGTTCATAGGAGGGGAACAGAGCTCCAAGTTGATGGGAGGGGACCACTGTTCCAGCTCACAAGAGGGGATCTCAGCTCCAGGTTCACAGGAGGGAACCACAAATCTGTGTTCACAGGAGTGGATCATGGCTCCAGGTTTACATGAGGAGCCACAGCTCTAGCTCACAGAAGGAGACCACAACTCTGGCTCATGGAAGCTCCAGGTTGACAGGAGGGGATCACAACTTGAGAGTGACAGGAGACGGGACACAGCTACAGCTTACAGGAGGGGACTTCAGCTTCAGGTTCACAGGAGGGTCCACAGTCCCAGCTCATGTGAGGCATTCACAACCCTGGCTCATAGGAGCAGATCACAGCTCTAGGTTTATGGGAGGGGATCACAGCTTCATCTCACAGGAGGTTAACACAGCTCCAGCAGAAAGGAAAGGACTACAACTCTGGATTATGGCAAGTGACCACCACTCTAGCTCACAGGAGGAGACTACAACTGAAGATTCACAGCAGGGGACCACAACTCTAGTTCCTGGGATGGGGCCACTACTTTAGGCACTATGTACGGATCTCAGATACAAGTGCAAGGGATGTGACAACAGCTCCTGTTTCATGGGAGGCAATAACAATTCCAGGCTCACAAGTTTGCTGCAGCTCTGGGTCAGGGGAGACAGGCACAGGTCAAGCTCAGAAGCAGGGAATACAGCTCCAGGCTTGTGGGAGACAAGCACAAATCCAGGCTGATGGGTGGGAAACCACAGATCCAGGTTCAGGTGAGATAGCCATAGTTCTGGGTTCACAGGACAGGAACACAGCTCCAGATTAATGGGAAAGGACCACAGTGGAAGGAGGAACAATTCAGGAAGAAAGTGTACCTGTGGATAAATGATGGGATGTGGGGAGCAGCAGGGTTGGATGGCATCTGTATTGAATGCATACATTTTTCTTATCACTGTTTCCTGAATACTGCATTTACATAGCATCTATAATGTATTTGATGTAAATTTTAACTGAAAAAAAAAAGTTTGTCATTATGAAAAAGAGACATCTTTAGGTAAAAATTATAACAATCTGAGTTGGGCATGGTGGCACACACCTTTAATCCTAGAACTCAGGAGGCAGAGGCAGGCAGATTTCTGTGAATTCAAGGCTAGCCTGGTCTACATAGTGAGTTCCAGGCCAACTAGGGCTACAGGGAGTCCCTGTCTCAAAAAGACAAAAAAAATCAGAACAATTTCATGTTGCATAGATAAGGCACCATCTATAATTTTAGTTTTCTTGGTCAATGAGTAAAAGTAAGCACTGAAGATACTCATCTCTGATCATTTAATCATTGATGCTGTCACTTGAGCTGTCTGAGTCAAGGTCATGGAGACCCCTGAACAATTAGATCAATTTACACTATACTGATCAATTATTAGCCCTAGTTTAAAAATTTCCCCTGTGGTTGAGGCATGTGCCCTCAACCATCGTCCTAAGATCCTGATATCAAAATTTTGTTGCTTGCACATTGACATGGGTTTGTCTGGACAGCCTCCATTTTTATTGACTCTGCATGATGATCCACTCTGTCCTCTGCCATATAATCCCCACCATGCCCAGCCTTCTTCCTCTTGCTCCATTTTCTTCTCTACCTCCCCTTTACCCATTTCCTCCTCCACCTCTCCCTTTTATCCTCTCCTCTTAGTTCCCACCTGTGATCTCAGCATGAGCCTCAATCTGGTCAACACCCTCCCCCTTGGAGAAACCCTCCCTCAACCTGGGGGCTGATGGAGATTCAACATCCATTACTAGTCTTTGTGCCCTTCTGCATGTTAGACCTTTATAATTGGAAGACCCAGTATCCCCTGTTTTCTGAGAAACCCAGGTGAAAACTCACCCAACCTTCTACCCCTGGTTATTCTTTGGGTTATACGTACTCTCTATCTATAAAGAAAGATTCACCCCTACATGATTATGTTCAGGAGGCAACCTCCCCTGCTACGCAGATTAAAGGACCCCATTCTGGGAAAAATTACTAATTAATCTCTCTTAAAGTATCTCCAGTCTCTCCAACAGGTCCAGATTTCAGGCCATTCCACTGTCTGAGACATCCTCTCAGTTCCCTCCTCTACACCCTGCCACCTGTTTCACACCAGAGACCTTGCATGCATCCAAAATTTCCAGAGGAGGATTCAACTCCTGCTTGGGACTTCCCAGATTTTCTGGAAGCAGGAGAACAATAATGAATACCCACTAATGACCACTGAGGTCAAGGGGAGAAAATTAAAAGACCTTATAGACCATAGCTGATGCCTCTATTATCTTTCTTAAGGATTGGCCTCCAACCTGGAATATTATCATTCTGGACACTAAGTGAAGGAATTTTGGAGCTCCAAACAGGGTTAATCAATGTCAATAGATGCTTCCCTGGGTCTGACCAGAAGGAAACACAGATTATTTATATCTTATGTAGCAGCTATCACCATTACTTTTCGGGCAGTGATCTTGTGTGTCATGAAACTTTATCCACTTCTGATACCTATCTAGTTGAATCCCATAAATATTCTCCAGGATGGAAATTAATGGGAAAATTGGGATATGAAAATCAGACAGGAGGGCTGGAGAGATGGCTAAGTGGTTAAGAGCACTGGTTGTACAGTGGACAGTAAGAGGGATGACAATATATGGGCTCCAGTTGCGGGGGGTGGTTATGGGAGGGTGCCATTTGGGATGTGGGTATATAGATGAATAGGATTGTTTGGGATGTTCTGTATGAAACACACACAAAATCAATAAATAAAAAATGAGTTATATTTGAGGAAGAAGCATAAAAGTTTGCTTCATGTTAATTAGTAGAGGTGAAAAATGTTACTTTGAAATCTACCTGATGATTTTATATCCATGCTCAGGTGCAAAGGATCTCAGAAAGTAACCAACTGTGACGAGTAATAATCAGATATATAGAGATTAGAGATGCATGTGCAAACATCTAAATGTTAGTTGCACTAAAAATGAGTTTTTCTAATGCCTGAAAGCAAATCCTAAATCCATCACTCTAGAATCCAGCCTTGGAAGACAAAAGAAAATGAGGAAGAACCCAATAGAGGGATGCTTTTGGAAGCCCTTGTCAATAAATTCCAATGGACTTTCATTTGAACATTTGAAAATTGCCCTATTCTGACTTTTTTCTAGTTCCCTGGCTAGAACTTGTAATGCTAATTACTCTTGCCTTTACTTCTCCTTCACATCTCCTAGTCATGATTCAAGGACTTTCTTTTCCCCTTAGAGATATGAGTTATGCAATTTGGGGATCTTTTAGACAGACCCACTTAAGGGGTACTCCAGTTGCCTCACCCTTCATCCCTGTTCAGCATGGATGAAGCCAGAGTGGTCTGTATCCCTATTCCTTATTGTCAATTTAGGTAAGCTTTTCAGAGGATGCTGTGATATGAATAGGAGGTAGGAATTGGCTAGGCAGTTGGGTAAAAAGACCGCAAAGAAAAGTAGCCAGTTTCTTGGCTAAAACTCAGAATTTTCTTGAGACTGTTAGCAACATACTCTGTTCCAAAAGCCAAAAATGTCAAAAGTATTTGGGAGCTTGTATCTAATCCTTAAAAGATTTTAGGGTTACCTCTTCAGAGGGGGAAATGTTGGAGTACCCCAAAGCCCCATAAAAATAAATAAATGAAAGAAAAAAAGAAAAAGAAAAAAGTGATGGGGGGATATAGGAGATGTTGGAAGGGAGGGAGTGGACATGGATTTGATCAAAATACCTTATATGCATGTATGAAATTCTCAATAAAGTTTTTGTAAAAGTTAAAAAAAAATTTTTCACATGCTTGTAAATGCACACACACAATTCTAAAACAGTCTAGA
>NW_008340639.1:34659-39453 GCF_000622305.1 Nannospalax galili
GTAAATAAATGTTTTTCTGTATGAAGCAGTATATTTTAAAATAAAATGGAGATCTTTTTAAAGGTTAAAACATCATTGAATTTTATGTCTTATAGGCTTTATACTGTCAGTACAATATCGTATAACTGTATTAATTCAACTATGAACTTAAAAATTTACAGCCTAAATTAATTAAAAATTAAAGTTAAAAAAGAGCACTGGTTGTTCTTGCAGAGGACCCGGGTTTGATTCCCAGCACTCACATGGCAGCTAACAACCATCTGTAACTCCAGTTCAAGGGGATCTGACACCTTCTTCTGACTTCCACAGGTATTGCTCATGGGTGCACCTACCTACATGCATGCAATACAGTCATATACATAAAGGCATGGGTACACCTACCTACATGCAGGCAATACAGTCATATACATAAAATAATAATAAAAATTGTAATGATGATAAAATTATAATAATAGTGAAAAATCAGACAGAAGAGTGGAGAGATGACTCAGCAGTTAAGAGCACTGACTTCTTGTAGAGGACCCAGGTTCGATTCCCAACACACACGTGACAGCTAACAACTGTCTATAACTCCAGTTCAAGGGACTGCAATACCCTCTTCTGTGCACTGGGGTCATTGCATGACATAGGTGCACTTACATACAAGCACATTACAAAATAAATAAAATAAAATACAATCATAAAATAAAAAAATAATAAATATTTTTAAAAATCAGACAGGACTAGGCAAGGATGAAGAGGGCATAAATTAACCTTATAGACCTACTATTTAAGCATGATGGACATGGCATTCATTATAAATATGATTTTTAGTAGGGACCATTGAAATTTCTCTACAAGCCCATGCAGATCTTATACAATGGATTATTGATGACCCTGTTTAGATCAATGGTTCTCTTACTCAGGAGAAACTTACTCAGGTTCAGGACTTAGTACCTCAACAATTATAAGGGGTTTTATTGAGAAAACCAACAGCCCGTGGAATATGCCCATTTTTGTTTTGTTTTTGTCTTTTTGAGACAGGGTCTCCCTGTAGCCTCAGCTGGCCTGGAACTCATTATATAGACCAGGCTGGCCATGAACTCACAGAGATCCACTTGCTTCTGCGTCCCAAGTGCTGGGATTAAAGTGTGTGCCACCACACCCAGCTTCAGCTTATCAGGTCTTGGTGGTGGGGAAACTCAACTCTGGTAGCAATTTTTAAAGACATAATTAATTGTTGTTCAGCATAATATTTATATTACCTATAGAATGTTAGAAGTTGTTCTTGCTGTCCAGCTGCCCCTCTGTGTCCAAATCATTTTCAACTTTACTGATTACTCTGTAAAATGTGAAAGAATAATCTTTTCAACAAAGTGATGTTGTGAAACCAGCAGAGAAAGGCAAAAGAATGAAGTCCAAATTTCACCAACCATCATAAGAAATTAACTCAAAATGGACCAAAAGCTTACAGATCAGAGCTAAAATGTATACACTTTTAACAAGATATAAAGGTTCATGAAATTGCATTTGACAGTGATTTATTTGCAGTGACAGCAAAAACAAAGACATGCACAAAATAGATAGAACCTCAGAAAATTTGAAAGCATTTGTGCATCAAGGTGTATTATCAGCCATATGACCTAACAGTTCAGTTTCTAAACACACACACACACACACACACACACACACAAACTGGAAGACTCTGTTGGAGAGATAGCTACATTTCTATGATCATTTCTGCCTTTTTCACAATAAGCAAGAAATACAGATGAACATTTACAAGGAGACAGTTCTGTTACTGTGATTACACGAATGAACTCTGACATTATGTTATGATGCTAAGTGAAATACATCATGCACAGAAAGAGAACACTGCATGATCTCACTTATAGGTGGAATCTAAAAAGTTGAAGTTCTATGGAAGAAGAGAATGATGGTTAACTAGAGACTGGGTCACAGGCAGAAGGGAATGGAGATTTAATGGTCACAGGGTAAAATGTTTCAGATAGAAACATTTTAGGACAAGTTTTGAGCCATATGACATAGTATGAAGATTTTAATCAATGATAATGTATATTTCAGAATGATTGGAAATGTGTTTCAGATGTTAGGCCATAAAAGTGAAAGACAGGGACTGTCATGGCAATGTTCATTAGCTTGATTTAATCATTCCAAATTGCATATAGCCATCAAATAAATTGCATATCCCAAATGCACACTTAAAGGCTGTTAATAACAAAGAAAAAAAGACTTCAAAAAGAAAGTGAAAAGACCATTTTCAGAAAGGCAAAAATATTTGCAAATAAAATATAAGAAGAAGGATAGAGGCTGGGCGTGGTGATGCACATCTTTAGTCCCAGCACTTGGGAAGCAGAGGCAGGCAGATCTCTGTGAGTTCCAGGCCAGCCTGCTCTCATAGTGAGTTCCAGGTCAACTGGGGCTACAGGGAGACCCTGTCTCAAAAACAAACAGAAAAGCAAGAAGAAGAAGAAGAAGAAGAAGAAGAAGAAGAAGAAGAAGAAGAAGGATGTTAGAGAGATGGCTCAGTGGTTAAGAGGTTAAGAGAGTTAAGAGCACTGTCTGCTCTTGCAAAGGTCCTGGGTTCAGTTTCCAACACTCACGTGGTGGCTAACAACCATCCGTAATTCAAGTTCCATGGGATCTGACACCCTTTTCTAACCTCTGGGGGTACTGTACGACATGGTGCACTTACATACATGCAGGCAATACACTCACACACATAAGATAAAAATTAATAAAAAATAGTTTATGAGATTAATGTTCAAAATATATAAGAAACTACTGAAAGTCTACAAGACTAGCAAAAAAAAAAATACATAAAATAAAACAACCCAATGAAACACAAGAAAAGGTCTTGAACTTTCCCAAAAGTGTACAAATGACCAATAAGTACATGAAAAGATGTTCATTAATTAAAGGGAAATTAGTCACAGTAAGATCTTTTCTCACATCCATAAGGATAGATATCATTCAAAATGAAAGCATAAGTAGAAAACTGGTTATTTGTTTGTTTGCTTGTTTTCCTTAATCATGAGTTTATTTCATGTCTTAGAAGGAAGCTGTGACCTCTGGAGGCATTACCACATTGTTTACATTAATAAGAATTTTGACCAGTGTGAGTTCGTTCATGCATTCTAGGTGAATTGGTATGAGTAAAAAACATACTACACTATTTACATTCATGAGGCCTTTTCACAGTATAAATTTTTTATGTCTTTGAAAAGATATGTGACCTCGAAGACTTTACCACATTGTTCACAGTCACAGATATTTTGATGGTATGAGTTTTTTCATGTACTTGGAGTATTGAAGAGTCTGATTTACTGCAGTGTGTCCGCAGTCTATGTGTCCTGCACTAAATGCTCAGACCCTGGCATGTAACCACACTACAGAGGGGAGTAAGGCAAAGGCTGGGCCTCAGAATCCTGTGTGTGTATGAAGTGGAATTAGCAAAACCCAGCACCCAGAGGTCACTTATGATGTACATGGGCCTGCACAGATCCTATTTCTTCATTAACATCTTCAGTAGAGCTGGCTATGGTGTAGATTATAGTGTCCTTCTTGGTGACTTTCTGGAACAGCAGGGATCCATTGGAGTATACTGTCTCCCTCTTGCTGTATGTAGGTCCTTTCCAAATTGAATTATTCTATTACATATAACCCAATTGTATGAGTGCCTTCTGTACTTATCCCCTTGTACCACTCAAAGTATTGACTAGCAGATTGTGGACAAGTAGAAGAACATTCTCCCTTTCAGCAACAAGGGGTGGCACTGATTCAACAGTGATCAAGGCAGTGGCAGGAGCATTCCAGAAAGTTAAAAGTGAGGCTATGGGCTCTGCTTCCCTGGGCCTGCAGGACCTGCCGCAGGCCTCTCTCCTCCCCTTAGGCCTCTCTCTAGGGTAAGTCTGTCATGCCCTCAGTGCCTTGCTCCCCCAGCCCCATTCACCCTCCCATCTCCCTCGCCGTTCTCTCCTCCTATTTGGGCCCTGCCCCCATTCTTTGTCTTGGGGCCCCAGACACCTGGGGAACCAATACTGCTTCCTGATCCTTTTCATCCAGACCAATGTAGTGCCTTCTCTGGGCCCTAGAAGCACTGCTTCTTGGCCTAGCCCCACCCTCACCACCCTCTGCTTCCCTGGGCCTGCACCACCCACCAGCCTCTTTCTGGGACACAGGAGCTGACTTTTACTCTTCCTGATCCTATGCATCCAGACCAACCCAGCTCCTCAGTGCAGTCCCCAGGAGTCCTTGGGGCCTCTTCCCACCCCAGTAGCCTTTGCATCTCTGGGGGACATGGCCACCAGCTACCCTACACCACTATCTTTCCTGGTCCAGGCTCCCAGGACAGTCCAACCCCCAAATTCCTGAAGCCAAAATCATTCCTGGAGAAATCCAGACCTTAGGAGAAAGCCTGAAAACATCTGACCCTCATCTGAAATGGGCCTCTGTGGGAACTCCTGAAGACAAAAGCAATCCAGCCACTCCAATATAAAATCAAAAGAAAGAACAAGAAGCTTAGACGAACCAACTTTTCATGCCCCAAAAGTAAACCACAAAGACATAAAGTTCACAAAAAGAAGCAGACTTAAACTTGAAGGCTTGAGTCTCACACAAGAAGCAGAAACTACAAAAGAAATTCACATGTCAAAATCACAGACAAAAAATAATAACATGAAAAACCAAAATAACATATCCCCACCAAATACCAATAGTCTGCTAGTGGAGTACAATGAGAACCCCCTAGAGATAATGCAGGACATGGAAATCAAAAGAACATTTATAAACATG
>NW_008340639.1:40111-43976 GCF_000622305.1 Nannospalax galili
TGAAAGGAATGACTATACCCAAGGGATTGTGGAAAGAAATCCAAAGAAGGTATAATTGTGGAAAAGTACAGCTATATCAAGAATGTAAGCAGAAATAAAAATGACAGGATTCATACTCATCTTTCATTAATAACTTTGAATATTAATAGACTGAACATCCCAGTCAAAAGACACAGGCTAGGTGAATGGGTTAAGAAACAAAACCCATCTTTTTGTTGTCTGCAAGAAACTCATCTCACTTTCAAGGATAGACACTATCTCAAAGTGAAAGGATGGAAAAAAATATACCAAGAAAATGGCACTAAGAACAAAGCAGGCATAGCAATTCTAATATCTGACAAAATAGACGTTAAACTAACACTAACCAGAAGAGACAAAGAAGGCTATTTCATTTTGATCAAAGGAACAATCAATCAAGAAGATATTACAATCATGAACATGTATTCACCAAACTCTGGTGCACACAATTTCCTAAATATCATAGTACAGGACTTTAAGGCCCAGAATAAGCCCAATTCATTAATAGTAGGTGACTTCAATACCCCACTGTCTCCCTTAGATAGGTCAACAGGGCAGAGAGTTAAAGAGAGACACCTGAATTAAACAATACCATATATCAAATGGACTTAACAAACATCAACCGAGTATTCCACCCAAGAACCAAAGGACATACTTTCTACTCAGTACCCCATGGAACCTTCTCCAAAGTCGACCATACAGTGGGGCACAAAACAAACCTCAACAAATACAAAAAGATCAAAATAATTCCATGCATTCTATCAGACCACAATGCAATAAAGCTTACAATCAACACCCAAAGAAGCCCTAATCACTACATGAACACATGGAGATTAACCAACACACTCTAAATGATGAATGGGTCAAAAGAGAAATTAAGAAAGAAATAAAATTATCCCTGGAATTAAATGAAAAGGACAATACAATACGACAAAATGACTGGGATATGGTTAAAGCGATCCTTAGAGGGAAGTTTATAGCTCTAACTGCCTACATCAAAAAAATCTGAAAGAACACAAATAAATGACTTAACATTGCAACTCAAGACGCTTGCAAAACAACAGCAAACAAAACCCAAACCCAGCAGACAAGAAGAAATAACAAAACTCAGAACAGAAACTACTGAAATTGAAACAAAGAAAACAATACAAAGAATCAACAATTCCAAAAGCAGGTTCTTTGAAAAGATAAACAAGATTGAGAGACCATTAGCCCAGTTAACCCAAAGAAAGAAAGAGCACCCCCAAATCAACAAAATCAGAGATGAAAGGGGAAACATCACAACAGACACCAGAAAGATACAGAACATTATACGGGAATACTTTAAAAACCTATATGCTACCAAATTCGAAAACCTAAAAGAAATGGATGCATATCTAAAGGCATGGGAACCACCAAAACTAAACCAAGAAGAGATTAACAGCTTAAACAGACCCATAACACAAAAAGAAATTAAAAAGTAATACAAAATCTCCCGACTAAAAAAAGCCCAGGACCAGATGGATTTACAGAATTCTATCAGACATTTAAAGAAATCTACATCCAATACTTCTTAATTTATTTAAAAAAATAGAAATGGAAGGAGAACTTCCAAATTCCTTCTATGAAACCAGCATCACTCTAATATCAAAGCCAGGTAAAGATACAACCGAAAAAGGAAACTATGGGCCCATATCCTTAATGAATATAGATGCAAAAATTCTCAACAAGATACTTGCAAACTGCAAACTGACACAGGTCAAAAAGATCATCCACCACAATGAAGTCGGCTTTATGCCAGAGGTGCAGGGATGGTTCAATATACATAAGTCAATAAACATCACAAATCATATAAATGGGCTCAAAGACAAGAACCATATGGTCATTTCAATAGATGAAGAGAAGGCCTATGACAAAATTTAACATGCATTTATGTTCAAAGACCTAGAGGGAATAGGACTTGAGGAAACATACCTCAACATAGTTAAAGCCATACATCACAAACCCATAGCCAACATCATTCTAAATGGAGAAAAACTGGAAGCATTCCCATTGAAATCAGGAACCAGACAAGGCTGTCAACTATCTCCACTTCTCTTTAACATAGTACTTGAAACTCCTGCAAGAGCAATAAGACAAGAGAAGGAAATTAAAGGAATAATAATTGGAAAAGAAGGGATCAAATTATTGATATCATATTGTACCTAGAAGATCACAAAATTCCACTAGAAAACTCCTAGTAAATGATTAACAATTTCAGCAAAGTGGCAGGCTACAAAATCAATCTGGAAATATCAGTAGCCTTTCTATACACCAATAACAAGCAATCAGAGAAAGAATACATGCAAATCCTCCCATTCACAAAATCTGCAAAAAAAAATAAAATATTTTGGATTAAACCTGACCAAAGACATTAAAGAGCTCTACAATGAAAATTTTAAATTGTTAAAGAAATTGAAGAAGACATCAGAAGATGGAAGGACCTCCCACGCTCATGGATTTGAAGAATTAATATTGTGCAAAATGACCATCCTACCAAAAGTCATATATAGATTCAATACAATGACAATCAAAATCCCCATGACATTTTTCACAGAATTTGAAAAAACTATCCTAAGATTCATATCGAAGCCCAAAAGACCTCGGATATCCAATACCCTGAGCACTAAGAACAATGCCGGGGGGATTACTGTGCCAGATTTCAAGCTGTATTACAGTGCTATAGTCGTAAAAACAACATAGTACTGGCACAAAAATAGACCCATAGACCAATGGAACAAAATTGAAGACCCAAATATGAGTAAATACAATTTCAGCCACCTGATATTTGACAAAGGGGCCAAGAACATTAGCTGGAGGAAAGACAGCATGTTCAACAAATGGTGCTGGGAAAACTGGATCTCCACTTGCAGAAGAATGAAACTAAACCTCTATCTTTCACCTTGCACAAAAATCAATTCCAAATGGCTCAAAGGTCTCAATGTAAAGCCTGAAACTCTGAAACTATTAGAAGAAAATATTGGGAAAAACCTACAAGATACAGGTGTAGGAAAAGATTTTCTAAGTCACACATCAATTGCTCAGGAAACAAGGGCAAGAATTAACAAATGGGACCTCATTAAACTAAAAAGCTTCAGTACATCAAAGGAGACAACCAGGGAAGTGAAGAGAAAACCCACAGAATGGGAGAAAATCTTCACCAGCAACACATCCGACAGATGTTTAACAGCCAGCATATATAATGAACTCAAAAAACAAAGAATCAAGAAAGAAAGTAACCCAATTAAAATATGGGCTAAGAAGTTGAACAGAATTCTCCAAAGAAGAAATAAAGACAGATAAGAAGCATCTTAAAAGGTGTTCAACATCATTAGTAATTAGGAAAATGCAAATTAAAACGAACTTAAAAAACAGAGAACCAAGACAAGAAGCAACCCAATTGAAAGATGGGCTAAGGAGCTGAACAGAAAGTTTTCAAAAGAAGAAGTAAAGATGGCCATGAAACATCCCTTAAAAGGTGTTCAACATCACTAATAATTAGGGAAATGCAAATTAAAACCACTTTAAGATTTCACCTTACCACAGCCAGACTGGCTAAGATCAACAAAACAAATGATAGCAAATGTTGGAGAGGAACACTCATCCACTGCTTGTGGGCCTGCAAATTGGTTCAACCCCTATGGAAATCAGTGTGGAGAACTCTTAAAAAACTACAAACGAACCTACCGTTTTCCCCAGTTATACCACTCCTTGGCATATACCCAAAGAACTCATGCTATAGCAGAGACACTTGTACATCCATGTTTATTGCTGCTCTTTTCACAATAGCTAAGAGATGGAAGCAACCTAAGTGTCCCTCAATTGATGA
>NW_008340639.1:44987-60159 GCF_000622305.1 Nannospalax galili
AAAGGGGCAATATAATTTCATAAGAGTCCATATGTACAGCTAAAGGCTACATAACAAGCAACAATGCCAGACAAGAGATACTTTCTTTTGAGCTGTTGATCAGGGTGACCAAAGGGATTCCCAGATAGTAACCCAGCATAGAACTGGGAAATTGAACAGCAGACACCAGTCTTATCCAAAGGAATATTGACAACTGATTGCTGTTACATGAGGAACAGCTGATTCTCCTAAAATAAAGACCTCTAGACAGGCTGACTAGATTCACCAGAAGGGTAAGTAGTGGGGAATGATTGGGGGCGCTGACAACACAGCAGACAGTAGGAAGGATATCAGAGTATAAGGCCTCTAGTGGGGGAGGGAGGCAATGGGAGGGTGCTACCTGGGAAGTGGGTTTATAAATAAATTTAAAAAAATTCTACAAAGCATAAAAACTTGCTCCTTAATAATTAGTAGATGTGAATAACATTACCATTGAAACCTACCTGATGACTTTATATCCATGCTCAGATGCCAAGGAGCTTAGAAGTTAATTGACTGTGACCAGTAATAATCAGATATATAGAGATTAGAAATGCATATGCATCTTAGTGTCAATTGTATTAAAATTGACACTAAGATGCATATGCATCTGTGTATTTTAATAATGAAATGGAGATCTTTTTTAAAGTCTAAAACATCATTTAATTTTATGTCTTACAGAGTTTATGTGGAGTACAATATTGTGTAACTGTGTTAATTCAACTGTAAACCTAAAAATTTACACCCAATTTAGAAAGAGATGCACCTTAGCTCTGGAAATTGCTATTGAATATGTCAATGCTGTTGTGATGAAATGCCTCTTCTAATTAAATGTTTATTAAATAAATAATTTTTTTAAGAGTGAGGCTATGAGAAAAGCAAGAGAAATCTGTCTGTATTGGGTCCTTTGTATTTGACAGAAAGTTGGGACCTGAGTAGGTACATTCATCCTTTAGCCATGGTGTGTGACTGTGTGCATGTTATGTGTTGTGTGTTGTGTGTTTTGTGTGTGTGTGTGTGTGTGTGTGTGTGTGTGTGTTTGTGTCCCCCTATGGGGTGAAGGTTAACAGTGTGAACTCCATTCCTTCAGTGACCAGGAACTTGTCCTTTGCTCTGTTTCTCTCTCTTCCTAGGTGTCTACACTCCTCACTGCTTCTTTACTCTGCACTTCCCTAAAATCCTTGTTGACATTCAGGGTCCTTGGTGTGTCCATGTGCTTGTGGGATGTCTTATCTTACTATCTCCTCTAGTGACTCTGGGTCTTCAAATTCTGACATTTCCCTCCTCTGTTCCCCCTGAGGTTCTAATCAACCTTGATCTCACTTTAAATGCCCTTGTTCATCTTTTTGTCCAGTACAATGAGGACTTTGTAGAGGGAGTAGTCTAATCTTTGATGAAATCCCACTCTAGAATAGGCAGTTGTGAGCCACCCAATGTGGTGTACTTGGGCTAGAAGAAGATTCCACAACCAGCCTAGGTGTCCTTGCTGGTGAGTCTGTGTCATAAACCAAGAGACACTGAGTAACCTGGCTCTGGCCCTGTGTATTAGGCAGTTGGGAACTGAACTCTGGTTCTGTAGATGAGCACCAAGCACACTTAACTCCTGAGCTATCTCCCCAGCAACCCAAAATGCAAAACCAAGAATTTATAGACCATAAATCAAAAGGTAATGAATAGACATCCTGCTTTAGTTGGAATGAAAATCATATAAAAAAATTAGAATGTTACTAATTTACCAAAATTAATGATTTCTAAAAACTATACGTAAGTTAAAAAGATATATTAAAAATAAGTAAGAGGAGGCTGGAGAGATGGATCAGCATTTAGGAGCAAGGGCTGCTCTTGCAGAGGAGCCGGGTACCATTCCCAGCACCCACATGGTGGCTAACAACCATCTGTAACTTTAGTTCCAGGGGAATCTGATGCCTCCTTCTGACCTCCATGGGCATTGCACGACACAGATGCACTTACATAGGTGCAGGTAACACACTCATACTCATAAAATAAAATAATAAAATATTTTTTAAAAGTAAAATTAATTTACAAAATTTTAGAGATCGTATCAAAACTAAAGATAAATTCTGAGAAAAGCCCCATTCCCATCACTTTCTCTAAACTTGCCACTTAATATTTTATTTATAACCTGCTTCTCCCATGTGTCTACCAAAGTATTTAGAAAGTTCTTTGATTCATGACTTTCTGTGTTCTTTTCTGTTTTCTTGTTTTATTCATCTTTTTGAGAGAGGGTCTCCTTATAGCTCCAGCTGGTCTGGAACTCGCTATGCGGACCAGGGTGGTCTCAAACTCACAGAGATCTGCCTGCCTCTGCCCCCGAAGAGCTGGAATTAAAGGCATGTGCTACCACACCCAGCTCTGTTGTTACTATTAAAATTTCATGAAACTCTTACCATATTGGAACAGGGCATTTGGAGTAAATTAAATCTGTGGAACAGTACATGGCTTTCCTAGGGTACATCATAAATGCTGATCCCAGACTCTTGCTTGCAAGAGAGCAGTATGAGGCATAATGGAGAACTTCCTCAAGGTAGCATACATCTTAAAGAGATAGGGATATAAACTTTCTACCTTTTTTTTTTTTTTTTTTGGCCTGGGAGCACATAGATTTCAGATAATTGTGTCATGTGTGTCTACAATTGTTTTCATGTATTGTTTGTGCATCCCCAATTTTTAAAAATAACCTGTGGCCAATTTTGTTTCTTTTCATTTATTTTTATTATGTGAAAAATTATTATTTTTGTTTTTGGCATGCCCAGTTAAAATATACTTGTCCTGATTTATATATGGTGAGTACTTTCATGATGCATCAAAAGTCTGATAAATACATAATGTCTTATGAACTTGAGTATTCTAAACAACTTAAAACATATTAAAATGCTGTGTTTGGGTTATTTAGTATTTCATAAACCTTAAAATGCTAATTGTTTATATAAAACAACATTCATTAGCATCATAAGGCAAAAAGATGCCATTAAGTTGTAAAATTTCATGTTATATACATAGATTTTGAAAAGAATTTCCTTCCAAAACAGGTTCTAAATAAACATATACATATTAACTAAAAATTTTATTTCAGTTTTATAATAGATACAGTGTAACAAAAATATCATATTTAGAAATATTCTAATATCAGACTATTAAATGTAAGTTTTTCTTAAGGCTGGGCTATATGTAAAATATTGAATTTATATTTATTTGCTAAAGAACTTTGTGTTGATTCCTTTTCATAGTGAGGATTAGAGGAGTTATAATTCTAACAAGCAGTAATTTTGAAGATTTTGGTTGTTTAAAATTTATCTTATGCATAATTATGTATGAATGCACTATCAATATGTACTTATGCTTTTCTTTTTACATTATTTACTTGGTAGTACTCATGTAAGTAAGCACTTATATGAAGTGAATTTGTTAAATTGGCCAAGCTTCATTTTGCTTCATAGTAATAATAATAATAAATTAAGGGCAATTCCAACAACCCCAAAGGCTAAAGAAACTTCGCCACAGGTTCAGCAAGCCAATTAAAGAGACAAAATAATGGCAAATGATACTGAGTGTGGTGGCATAAGCTTTAGTCCCAGCTCTCAGGAGGCAGAGGCAGAAGCAGGTGAATCTCTGAAATGGAGCCCAGCCTGGTCTACATATGGAGATACAGGTCAGCAGGGGATATAGGGAGACCCTGTTTCAAAAACAAAAATAAAACAAAATAATAGCAAATAGTGAAATAGGTAGAGGTGGTTAATGACTCTAGATCTTTCTTTGAGACAATTAAAATGACTTTTTAGGTTTAAATTGAAAAGAAGACAAGATATACATAATTAGACAGTTCTGGTCAAGATGTTATTTCCTTGATATTTGTGGCAAATCTAGTTCTACACCATGGTCCCTGTTGCTTGAGAGAATAAATTAATTTTAAGATGTTATTCCTCTTTCCTGATGGAATTCTTCCTATTGCATAATTACCCTTCTTTGAGATGCCAAACTTTTTATTCCTAGGAGTAAGAGGTTGACTTATCTCTGTGCTTTTATGCATGCTTTCTGTGTATATATGGGGGTATGTAAACATAAACATTTTAAGGATATTTTTGACCATTTGGCCTCTTTAGAATAAGTGAGTAAATAGGTTTTGCAAGGTCAGTATCTTAACAAATCCTATAAAAAATACAACTCAAAATATTTTCTGCGAAAAAGTCATTTTAAAAAACCCAGTTTCAATGGTGATAACATGGACAAGTACCATGCAAACCCAAACTAGACAGAATCCTAACATAGATGTGGAGATGTATGTAAGAAACTCCAACCCAACCAAAGAAATGGCAACTGATGGTTGCTGGAGGGGAGAGACAGTCTTTTGGAAGGATGGGACTCTTGGTAGGTTAAGAAGGCTGCAGTGGATGGACCCAAATAGAAGGACATTTGGGTACATAAATTAGAGTCTAAAAGCCTTATTATAATACAATAGGATACATTAAATTGGGCAAGGGGGTCATTAAAAGGAGCTGTGGATCGGCAGTGGATCTAAATACCATCAAGTTACATTGTATGAAAATTGTAAAAATTCAATAAGAATTTTTTTAAAAGTAAATAAAAGTGAGGTGAACCATTTAAAAATCAAAACCAAAAAATCTGCTTCAGGGGCTGTAGAGATGGCTCAGTGGTTAAGAGCACTGGGTTTTCTTGTAGAGAAACTGAATTTTATCCCCAGCACCCACAAACATATCAATATTATACCATAATCTTTCCATTTCTTGTCCCCAAGATCTCATGTTAATATTAATATCACAATGTACAACATAGTACATTTTAGTCTTTTAAAAAATTGAAACACCTTAAAAGTTCAAAGTCTCTTTAAGAGGTCTCTTAATTGTGGGCTCCAGTAAAATCCAAAACATGTTCCATTCTGTCCTATTTCAAGAGCAAACAACCAAAATACACTGAAGCAAAACCAGAGTCCAGCATCTTAGCTCAGTGTCTGATATCTGGAATTCACTTGACCATCTTCTAGGCTCCAAATGGCCTGTGCAACTCCATTTCTCTAGCTCTTCCATTCAAAGAACACACAGCTTGTCTTACAGGTGCAAACTGGCTCCATTCCATACCTGACTCTACCCTTGGTATTCCTCCATGAGTCTGACATCTCTAATACACTGAAGTCTCCACTGCAACTGAAGGTACACTTTCACCAATGGCTTCTCATGGCCTCACACAGTGGTAAGACTCAGAATCTCTCAATGACCCCTTCAGTTCAGAAAATGTTATGTTGCCAACACCAGTACTACATGGGAAACTCTTACACATTATCAAGTCTACTTCTAGCTGGAGATGCAGCTTTGGCCTCCTCTGGAAGACAACTTCTGTGTGCTGACCCAAAAGATTTCACCTCAATGATATTGGTCACTCATTAATGACAACTAATTTTTCACCCCTGGCTAACCAGCATTGACTGTCCCAGTAAAGTAGAAAGTGTTTCACTTCCACAAATTTTTAATTCAAGTATATCACACAAACACCACAAATAGAGGTTTTGCTACCTTCTCAAACTTCACAAGCCAGGCCTCCATCATCTACAGGACTTTTCACATTATCTTCAAAGTTGCCACAGTATAAGCTCCAAGCACTCAAAGACTTTTCCAGCCCAAATTTCCAAATTCTTTGACAATCCTCAGCAAAACAATATGGTCAATTCCTTCACAGCTGCACCCCACTCTCACTACCAGATTTTGACTTTTAAGCCTCCTATTCCTGTGATAAAACACTTACAAAAACCAACTTGTTAAGGAAAGAGTTTACTTGGTATATAAATCTTGATCACAGTTCATCACTGAGGGAAGCCAGGGCAGGAAAAATTAGAGGTAGCCATTCTACATGAAGTTGTAATAGAAAATCAAGCTGGACAAAAGAAAAGTTAAAGTGTAATAGATTAGTTTCAATACCCAAATATAAATAAGATAGTTTATATTGTACGAATAACTAGATGAGGGGTAAACATATAGTCAACTTAATTTTTTAAAATCCATCAAGTTTGGTAAAATTAAAATGAGTGTTTCATGTGTTAGCTTTAATCCATTAGGTCAAACAGTGTTATTTATTTTAATTCCAATTATAATAATCCTGTTAAATATCACATGGAAATTTTATGTCAGATACAGAGGAGAAATAAAAAGTCAGATCTGGATCATGATGGCTAACACTTTTGATATGACTGAGGTGTTTCTTCCATACTGGTTTTATGGAATATTCCTCTGCCTCGGAGATTGCTCTTCCTACCTACTCTGCAGCCTCATCTACATCAGATCACAGAAAGCACTTCATAGCAACAGGGGACATTGATAATATTTAGTAAATGATATGTCACCCCAACATGCACAAAATGTGGTGTTTGACCAATAGAAGGAAGTTTGAAGGAATGTTTCCAGAAAAAATTCTGATCTGCACCTTCAACTGAACTCCGTGCAAGGCTGATTAACGAATTAGAACGTCAATGACTGTGGAGAGTTTGGAGGTCCAGAGCCTACTTGCAATTGGTCTTGGGTTATCTTAAGCCTCTCACCCCCCAATAACCATTTCTTTGCCACCTCTGTGTCAGACACAGCATCCTGTGACAAACAGGTTTTAAAAACCTTTGGAAGAGATCCCTAGATCCCATCAATCAAAGGGTTAAGATGCTGTCAGATAGCATATAACAAAGTTCTTCCTGCTTTTCTGTAACTTGCCTCTCTCACATCCGAACCAAAGTACTTGAAAAGTGTTTTGATTTAAGACATTTTCTTAATATGAAAATTTTATGAAACTCTTATCCTGATCAAACATAGAATTTTGGGTGGTCTAAATCTGTGTTCCTGGGCCATGGTCATTCATACTTGTCTCCAGAATGAAATATCCTTTATCCCTTCTAAGATGAGTTGTGTTTTTGCCTTGACAACCGAGAGCTTCCTGTTTCCAAGCCTGTGTGCCACTTTGATTCCTCTCCAATTGGGCTCTAAACTGAAGACCTGTGTCAATTCTCAGGATCTTTTCCCTACAGAAGACCCAGCCAATCTCAGTTCCCTACATCTTATCCACTCCCAGGGAATAGACTCCTCACCTGTGAGTAGGAGTCCCTACCAGGGGACATACCATGTAGGGGAAGGGCTGAGGGAGGCTCCATGGCCTCTGCTGCCTGCTCTGTCCTCTCTGGAGAAGAGACCCCTCTCTGTCACTAATACCCGGTCCTGCTGCTGTGGTGTCAGCTGTGCTGTCCTTCCTCTCAGAACTGAGCTTCCTCCCAGAGGAGAGCACCTTGCAATCATTTAGGATGTGAGTGGGGTCTATGTCCCTGTAACCATGCTGTTCCTTCCTCTTTCAGCCCAGCTCACCTCTCTCCCACTTTTTCTTTAAAGCATTCAATCTTCCAGAAAACACTTTAAGCAGCAAGGCTGATAGGGTTTTTCTTCCCCAGAATGAACAACAGCTCACCCCAGGGATAACCTCTGTTGTATTCTGCCTTGGGCCTGTCAGCACCACAGAGGAAGGCCCTCTGCTCTCTCTACCTGATAATATATTTCCTTTTGTGCCACAGAAACCCTAGCTAAGCACTCAGTTTTACTTGAGTTGTAAATGTACTGGGAAGGTACTATTTACTCACAGCAGGAATGTGATAGAGATGTCTATGGAGCTTGAAGAACAGCTGAAGGGTTACTGAGGAGGGGAACTACCATTATCACTGGTGTCATCATGTCTGATCCAGACCAGAGGCCCAGGAGCAGTTGTCTTAGGAGTTTCATGTCCTGGGGATACAGGAGGATGTGACCTGTGTGTCCTGGAGAGAGGACTGTGGGTTTCCTCATGCTATGGAGAGTTTCAGGGAGCCCCTGAAGCTTCATGTGCTGGCTAACTTGTGCCTTTGATCTGCCCATGTCCTACCTGACATTTCTGAGTTACCTTATTGTTTTTGCCTAGGTGATTCCCCAGGAGGGGAATTCATCGGGTCTCCTGGCAGAGAATTGTCCTCAGAGACATGGGGAGGAGTCAGTAGGGCCCAGTATACTTGTAGGAGAGACCTCCAAGTATGATAGGACAGAGATGGAGACCAGGCTACAAGCTACAAGATAAGTTCATGTCTCATAGAAATAAGTTTCCTTGTGTTATGTGTCCCAATGTTCACTGTGAGACTAACAGCTTATGTCTTGGGTTACAACAAGGATGGTGACCAAATACTTCAAAGGTTGTGAGCATCTTCAGTGGTGGAGCTGTCTGTAAGTTACTCAGGGGACTCTCCAGTGGTGTGTCACTATCTTTGATTATCTCTATTCATTTAGAAACTATGGAGCATCTGAGATGTTACTGTGATTATTTTTTTTATGGCTTTTTTTTCGGTCTGTTTTAGATAGGGTCTCCCTTTAGTCCCAGTTGGCCTGGAACTTTATAGGTAGTCTAGGCAGTCCTTAAACTTACAAGGATCCCCCTTCCTCTACCTCTAGAGTGCTGGGATTAAAGTCATATGCTAGTTATTGTGATTTTTTTAATTTGCATTTTCACAATAACTAATGATACTGAACTTTTAAATTCATATGCTTATTAACTTATTTGTATAACATATTTGGAGGCACAGCTACTTAAATTCCTTGCTCTGGTTAAAATTGGGTTTTTCAATATTTTGTTGCCGAGTTGAACCAGATTTTAAGTCTGAACGTGAAAACCTCATTGCACAGATGACTGCAAATATTTTCTTCTTTTCTGTAAATAGTAAGTTACTTGGTGTTTTTATTTATTTATTTTTCATTATTTTTATCTTGTATGTATGAATGTATCGCCTACATGTGTGTAAGTGCACCTGTGTTGTGCAATGCTCAAGGAGGTCAGAAAAAGGCATCGGATCTCTCAGAACTGGAGTTATGGACAGTTGTTAGCTACCATGTAGGTGCTGGGAATTGAACCTGATTCATCTGCAATAGCAGGCAATGCTTTTAACCACTGAGCATCATTCCAGCTCCTGCTTTGCACTTTTAATTCATGCACTTTGTAAGTGACTAAAGCACGAAGATCAATATTCATTGACCAAAAAAATTTTAGTTCTTTATCATAAATTCTTCTAGAATTTTAAGCAAGTTCATTTTCTATATTTGATGGTCTTTAAAAGTATCCAACAGCTGGGCTGGATGCACACCTTTAATCCCAGCATGCAGGAGGCAGAGACAGGCAAATCTCTGTGAGTTCAAGGCCAGCCCGGTCTACAATGGAGAGTTTCACTCCAGCTGGGGCTACAGGGAGATCTTGTCTCATAAACAAATTAAATTAAAAAGTATCTGTGCTGGATAGCTTTAGTGTCAACTTGACACACCTGGGTTGAGGGAGCCTCAATCGGGGAATTGCCTCTATTGGACTGGCCTGTGGCCATGTCTGAGGGGCATCTTCTTGATGAGTGATGTGGGAGGGCCCAGCCCACTGTGGGTGGTGCCACCCCTGGGCAGGTGGGCCTATGTTGCATAAGAAAGCAGGCTGAGCAGGAGCCAAGGGAGCAAGCCAGTAAGCAGCGTTCCTCCATGGCCTGTGCTCCAGCTCCTGCCTCCAGGTTTCTGCCCTGAGTTCCTACCTTGGGCTCCCTGATGAACTGTGACCCAGGAGATGTAAGATAAATAAACCCTTTCCTCCCCAAGTTGGTATTGGTCAGAGTGTTTTGTCCCAGTATTGAAGAAACAAACTAAGACAGTATCCAAAATATCCTTCTATATTCCTCTACTCAGAAAATACCTTGGAGACAGACCTATTCTGGGTTCTTTTCTTAAGTTTTCAATAGAAGGTTCTGAGGGGATAACTTTATCCTTGTATACCTTTTAAATATATTTGTATTGAATTTTTGTGCATTTCCTATAATAGATCTTAATAAAATTTATGCTCACTGCTTCATCCATACTGCTCCAAACGACCCCCCATTGGTTTCTATCCATTCTGTTATATATGTAAGTCCTATTCTGATCAAGCATTCGTATCCAGATATTACCGGGTCCAAGTTCATCCACCTCAATCTAGACAATCTATCTAGAGTCACTCCCTTAAAGGAGATCTACTTTCCTTCACAGGGATCCGCCCATAATAATCACTTGCCAGTAGTTCCTTGACTGAGGATGGGGCCTGCTGCCTAGTTCCCTGCTTCTATGTTGGGTTTTCATCTGATTTCCAGAGTCAGCTTGGGTCTTGTGCATGCTCTCACCATTGTTTCAATTTCATATGAGCAAGTTTCCAGAGGCCTGAAAACCTCTGCTTCATTATGTTCATGCACCAACCCTGGCTCTTGCAATCTTTCCACCCCCTCTTCTGCAATAGTCCCTGAACCATGGGTAGGTGAGGTTTAATATAGGAATCCTATCCAGGGATACATACTCTGCTCGCTCTCTCTCTCTCTCTCTCTCTCTCTCTCTCTCTCTCTCTCCCTCTCTCCCTCTCTCCTTTTTTTTTCTTTTTGGTTGTTTTGAGACAAGGTCTCCCTGTAGTCCCAGCTGCCCTGCCTCTCCCTATGTATACCAGGCTAGCCTGGAACTCACAGAGATCTGCCTGCCTCTGCCTCCTGAGTGCTGGGACTAAAGGTGTGTGCCACCATACCAGGCTTCTGCAGTCTCTTAATCTCTAAAATTTGGCCAGTTTTGGCTTTCTGTGTATGTCTCACTGTGTTGTATGAGGAAGCTTCACTGGTGAGGGTTGAGGGCTGTATTAGTATTCTCTCTACTCCCTTTTCTGCTATGTTATATGAGCCTTAGGTGTAGAGGTTCCTCTGTAGATGTGTCAGTTAGGGCTGGGCATCTCTCACACATGTATTGTCTGTGTGTGACCAATTGTGGAACTCTGTAATAGCCTCCATCTGTTGCAAAAAGAAGCTCCGTTAGCTGGGCATGGTGGCGCATGCTTTTGGTCCCAGCATTCAGGAAGTAGAAGCAGGCGAATCTCGGTGAGTTCACAGCCCGGTCTACATAAAGAGTTCAGACCAGCTGGGGCTACAGAGAGACCCTATCTAAAAAAAAGACCAAAAAAAAAAAAAAAAAACACTTTGATGACTGGTGTATGGTATATTTGTCTGTTAATATAAGGATCCATATTTAACATATGGTAAATAATTTCATTTATTAGAGCTAAGACAGAGATAGGGTTTCTTTTTCTTCAGACAGTGAAGAGGATTGGAGCCTACTTAGTAATGGTTTTAGATTTACTCATTGTATAGCAAGCCTCAGAATTTTGTTTTTCTTTCTTTTGTGTGTGTGTGTGTGTGTGTGTGTGTGTGTGTTTGTGTGTGTATCCAGTTATCTGAATATTTGTCTGGTTCACTTTTCAGGCTAGAGGACAGTGTCAGATGCCTTGAGCTGGAGTTGCAGGTGGTTGTGAGCAGCCTGATACGGAGTTGGGAACTGAGGGTCAGTTGTCTGAAAGAGCTATAATTAAACTTTACTGCTGAGCCCTCTCTTGCCCCAGAACATAATTTTTATCACAGATTAATACTAGAACATATATAAAGTCTGAGTTTGTGTGTCTGTCATTTGTTGATGGACACTGGGGTTGTCTCCACTCTTTGTCTATTGTGGAGAATGCTGTAAGGGTTGCTAGCCTGTAAGTATCTATATGAGTCCCTGCTCTTATTCTGAGTAAGTACATAGGAGTGGGCCTGCAGGGTCACATGATAATTCTGCTTAGTTCTGTTAGTAACTGCCTAAGTTTTCACATTGGCTGCAGCATTTTTACATTCATTTAAGTAATGTATGAGGATGCCAGTCTCCCTACATTTTTATTAATGCTTGTTTAATTTTTGTTTAGAACAAACTATGGAAACCTCTGTAAGTTTGGAATGAGAGTTCATTATAATTTTAATTTGCATATCCACATTGGCTAATGGTATTCCACATGATTTTTATTTTGCAGGAGGGTCTTTCTTAGACAGGGTTGCTATGTGACCCAAACTGGTGACAGACTTTTGATCCTTGTTCAAAATCTGAGACTATAGGTGTTTGCCACCATATTCTGCATTCATGTAATAACTGGCTTCATCTTTTGAATTTATTTGGAGACATGACTATAAATGTCCTCTGTATTAGTCACCTTTCTCTTGCTATGATAGAGACACTGTCCAAAGCAACTTATAGAAGGAAGAGTTTGAGTTTATGGTTCCAGGGGAAGCATGGTGGCAGGAGGTGGCTAGAGCAGGAGCAAAAAGCAGAGTGCTCAATCTTCAAGCAGGCACAGGAAGCAAGAGAGACCTGAGATCCAGCAAGACTCTTATTCAAACCATCACATTCCACTCCCTGACCCCCATAGGCTCATGACTATATAAAATGCAAAATGCATTTATCCCAACCTTAAAAGTCACCATAGTCTATTGCAGTAGTGGCTGGTATCTTAGCAGACTGACAGAGAGTGCTGGGTTCTGCCACCCTCTGGCCTCCTTCTGGCATAGGGTTGACAATGCACAAGACTGCCTGAGAGAGCCTGGATCCTGCCTCCACATGGTGAAGGAAGTATGACTGTACCTGACTGGAACCTGAATTGGGCTTCTGTGGGTACCCCTGAATAGCTAATCTGAAGCCATCAGTCCCCTCCAAAATAAACCTGAGAGAAGCTGAACCCTGTACCAACCAGATTTACATAACCAATAAAGAAAAGATCTAGGCACCTGGATAATACAAAAAGAAGCATTCTTCAACTTAAGTCTCATATCAGAATCATAAAGAACAAAAGAAATTCACTTGCAAAAACCACAACAAAAGAATAATAAAATGGAAAATCAAAACAATATGGCCCAACCAAACCTCACCAATCCTGTAAAACAATTCTACAAGGAGAACCCTCTAGAGATAACCCAGGACACTGAATTTAAAAGAATAATCATAAACATGATCAAAGAATTCAATAAATTTAAAGAACACACAAACAAGCAAATCAAAGGAAGGAAGATAGGGATAAATTCTGAATGAATTCAGAAAAGAGCTACAAATATTGAAGAATACTCAAGTTGAAATAAAGAACAAAATGAAACACTCCATAAGCCAATTAGAAGTGACAGGAGAAAGCCTCACCAATAGGATGAACGAAATGGAAAACAGAATATCAAGACTGGAAGATAAAGATTAAGTTGAAGAATTGGACCACTCAAGCAAAGAGTATGGAAAAATTTTAAAAAACACAGGAATGGAATATGCAAGAGATGTGGGACACCATGAAAAGACCAAATCTACATATTATAGGAATAGAATAAGGAGAAGAATTACAGGTTAATGGTGTTAAGCACATCTTAAACTGGATTGTAGAAGATAATTTCCTGAAATTAAGGAAAGACATTCCCATACAAATACAGGAAGCACATAGAACACCAATTAGACAAGATCAGAAAAGAAACTCCCCATGACATATCATAGTAAAAACACTAAATGTACAGAACAAAGAGAAAATACTGAAAGCAGCAAAAGAAAAACAAGTCACATAGAAAAGAAATCCCACCAGAATTACAGCTGACTAATCAATGCAAACTATGAAAGCCAGAAGAGCCTGGATCAAGATATTTCCAGTTCTACATGACAATAGATGCCAGTCCAGAGTATTATACCCAGGAAAAATGTTTATTATAGTTGAGGGGGAAAGAAAAATCTTACATGATATGAATAGCCTGAAAGAATATATGTCCACACAACTAGCCCCCCAAAGAATACATGAAGCTATACAGAGAGAAAAGAGAGAAACAACTATACCCTAGGGGCAATGAAAGAAAATAAACAAAGATATAGCAAATAAACAAAGGTATAAACACAAAATTACACTGAGAACACAAACAGCAATCAAATATTGGCAACCAATACACATCTTTAAACAGTAACCTTAAATATCAATGGACTGAATTCCCCAGTCAAAAGACGCAGGCTAAGACAATGAATTAAGAAACAAAATCCATCTCTTTGCTGTCTGCAAGAAACCCATCTCACCTTCAAGGACAGGTACTACCTTAACATAAAAGGATGGAAAAGAATATTCCAAGCAAATGACACTAAGAAACAAGCAGAGGTTGCAATTCTAATATCTGACAAAATATACTTCAAAATAAACCTAATCAGAAGAGATAAAGAGGGTCACTTCATTCTGATCAAAGGAACAGTTAACCCAGAAGATATTACAATCCTTAGCACATATTCACCAAACTCTGGTGCACCCAAATTCCTAAAAACAACACTACGGGACACAGATTAACCCCAACTCAGTAATAGTAGGGGACTTCAATACTCCACTGTCTCCATTAGACAGGTCAACTGGACGAAGAATAAATACGGAGACGTGTGAATTAAATGATACCATACATCAAATGGATCTAACAGATGTCTTTTGATTATTCCACCCAAACACCAAAGACTACACTTTCTACTCAGCACCTCATGGAACTTTTTCAAAGACTGACCACATACTGGGCCACAAAACAAACCTCAACAAATACAAAAATATTGAAAAAATTCCATGGATTCTATCGGACCACAAAGCAATAAAGCTCAAAATCAAAACTGAATGAGGCCCTAGTCACTACATGAACTCCTGGCAATTGAACAGCACACTCCTAAACAATGAGTGGGTCAAAGGAGAAATTAAGAAAGAAATAAAAATAATTCTTGTAATTCAACAAAAAGGACAATACAACACATCACAACCTCTGGGCACATTAAAAGCAGTCCTAAGAGAGAAGTTTATAGCTCTATGTGCCTACATTAAAAAACTGGAAAGAGCCCAAATAAATGATGTAACACTGCAACTCAAGGCACTGGAAAGGCAAGAACAAATGAAACCCACACCCAGCAGAAGAGAAGAAATAACAAAAATCAGAGCAGAAATTATTGAAATAGAAACAAAGAAAGCAATACAAAGAATCAATGCAATCTAAGAACTGGTTCTTCGAAAAGCTAAACAAGATAGACAGACCCTTAGCCCAGTTAACAAAAGAATGAAAGAGCAAATCCAAATTAACAAAATAAGAGATAAAAGGGGAAACATCACAGCAAAAACCCAAAAGATCCAACAAATACTTGCAAACCACATACAGACATACATCAAAAAGATCATTCACCATGATCAAGTAGGCTTTATCCCAGAAATGCAGGGATTGTTCAATATATGCAAGTCAATAAACATCATTAATCATATAAAT
>NW_008340639.1:60257-60499 GCF_000622305.1 Nannospalax galili
ATCTTAGAGGGAATTGGACGGGAGGGAACATATCTCAGCATAATTAAAGCTATATACAGCAAACCCACAGCCAATATCATTCTAAATGGAGAAAAAATAGAAGCATTTCCATTAAAATCAGGAACCAAACAAGGATGTCCACTATCTCCACTCCTTTTCAACATAGTGCTTAAAACTCTTGCTAGAGCAATAAGAGAGGAGAAGGAAATTAAAGGAGTACTAATTGGAAAAGAAGAGATCAA
>NW_008340639.1:60533-61246 GCF_000622305.1 Nannospalax galili
ATACCTAAGAGATCCCAAAAGTTCCATCACAAAGCTTCTAGAACTGATCAACACTTTCAGTATAGTGGCAGATTATAAAATCAATCTACAAAAATCAGTAGCCTTTCTATATACCAACAACAAGCAATTGGAGAAAGAATACATGGAAATGCTCCCATTCACAATTGGTGCATAAAAAATAAAAACATCTCAGAATAAATCTGATGAAAGACACCGAAGATCTCTATAATGGAAATTTTAAATCATTAAGAAAGAGATTGAGGAAGACACCAAGAGATGGAAGGAATGCCCATGTTCATGGATTGGAAGAATTAATATTGTTAAAATGACCATCTTACCAAAAGCATTATAGAGATTCAATGCAATCCCAATCAAAATCCCCATGGCATACTTCACGGAATTAGAAAAGTGCATCCTTAAATTCATATAGAGGCACAAAAGACCCCGGATAGCCAAAGCAACCTTGAGCACAAAGAGAAACGCTGGGGGGATTACTATACCAGATCTCAAAGTGTACTACAGAGATATAGTCACAAAAACAGCATGGTACTGGTGCAAAAACAGACACATAGATGAATGGAACATCATTGAAGATCCAAACCTGAGTACATGCAATTTCAGCAACCTGATATTTGACAAAGGTGCCAAGAACACACAATGGAGGAAAGACAGCATCTTCAACAAATGGTGCTGGTAAAACTGGATCTTCGCCT
>NW_008340639.1:61504-66230 GCF_000622305.1 Nannospalax galili
ACCCACAGAATGAAAAAAAAATGTTCACCAGTGACGCATCTGACAGAGGTTCAACATCCAGAATATATAAAGAACTCAAAAAACAAAGAAATGCATAAACAAATGATCCAATTAAAAGATGGGCTAAAAGAGCTAAACAGATAGTTCTCAAAGGAAGAAATAAATACGGCTAATAAACATCTCAAAAAGTGTTCGGCATCATTAGTAATTAGGGAAATGCAAATTAAAACCACCCTAATGCATCACCTTACCCCAGTCAGACTGGCTAGGATCAAGAGAAGAAATGATACTAAATGCTGGCAAGGATGTGGAGAAAGGGGAACGTCCATTCACTGCTGGTGGAATTGCAAACTTGTGCAGCCTCTATGGAAAACAGTGTGGAGAACTCTTAAAAAACTAAAAATGAACCTACCATATGACCCAGTTATACCACTCCTTGGTGTATACCCAAAGGACTCATCCTGTTGTAGAGACACTTGTACAACCATGTTTGTTGCTGCTCTTTTCGCAATAGCTAAGAGATGGAAGCAACCTAAGTGTCCCTCAACTGACTAGTGGTTAACAAAAATGTGGTATATTTACAAAATGGAGTTCTATTCAGCAGTAAAGAAAGATGAAGTAATGAAATTTGCAGGTAAATGGATGGATCTAGAAACTTTTTTACTAAATGAACACAGGCTCAGAAAAACAAATGACATATGTTCTCCCTCATATGTGGCTCTTAGCACCAAATCCTTTTAAATTCCAGGTCCTTTTAATAAGAAGATGCTATACAGCAGTCCCTTCTGCGTGAAATAACTACCGTCATCATGACTTCAGCTGAGCCTGATTGCTAAACATAGTCAAAATTATGTTTGCTGATGGTTGTGGGCATTCATTAAAGGAGTGCCAAGCAGGGTCACTGGACCCTCACCTGAGTATCCAGTCACTCTTCCCAGCCAACTAGTCCAGCCTTGGAAGACAAAAGAAAAATGAGGAAGAACCCAATAGAGGGATGCTTTTGGAAGCCCTTGTCAAGAAACTCCAATGGACTCTCATGTGAACATTTGAATATTGCCATTCTTTTTTCTATTTCCTTGTCCAGAACTTGTAATGTTAATTACTCTTGCCTTTACTTCTTCACATCTTCCATTCCTGATTCAAGGAGTTTCTTTCCCCCTAAAGATAAGAGTTATGCAATTTGGGAGTCTTTTATGTAGAACCACTGAAGGGGTACTCCAATCGCCTCACCCAGTGTCCCTCTTCAGCATGGAAAAAGCCAGAGCAGTTGGTGTCCCTATTCCCTATTGGCAATTTGGGTAACCTCTTCAGAGGATGGTGTGATAAGAATAGGAGGTAGGAATTGGCTAGGCACTTAGGGTAAAAGACCTCAAAAAATGTAACCAGTTTCTTGGCTAAAAGTCAAAATATCCTTGGGCCTGTTAGCAACATACTCTGTTCTAAATGTCAAAAATGTCAAAAGTATTTGGGAGCTTGTATCTAATCCTTTAAAGATTTTAGGGTTACCTCTTCAGAGGGGGGAATATTGGAGGGGAGGGAGTGGGCATGGATTTGATCATAACATCTGATATGCATGTATGAAATTCTCAATAAAGTTTTTGTATAAATTTAAGAAAAATTAAATAGACAAAATATTCCATTCTTGTCCACAACAGAATTGAAAATAAATAAATATAAATAAATAGCTAAAAAATTAAAAAGCCAATATGCAAATAAGAAGAAAAGGTAGAGCAGAATAAGGGGAATTGAAGTGATGAGACACTAAGATTGGTCAGAGGGAAGCTTATAGAGTAGCTGCCATATAACAGAGATATAAGGAGATGATGGGGTGTCAACTGTAGGTTGAGGAAGTGCCAAGAAGGGGGCAATCAGTGTGAGATTCTAATTGGGTAATTGGGAACCGCTATGATATGCCTGAGGCCTAGTAAGAGCCTGTGTGTGGAGATGAGGAAAGAAGTGAGTGGAAAGTGTAGAAATGCAATAGCATTTGTTACATCCCAGTCATGTGAGACACTGAAAATTTTTGTGTAGTATCATCCCTAGCAACACTGTCATCCATTTCTATTTCCTTACCCAATTTTCTTTGGAATAAAAATTGCATTCTGAAAAAAAAAAAAAAAAGTTGCCATAGTCTTTACCAGCCTCAGTACTTTTCAAAAGTCCAAAAAGTCTCTTCTGAGACTCGGTAATCTCTTAATGATAAGCCCCTGTAAAATCAAAAGACAAATTACATACCCTCAACATATAGTGGAAGTGAATACACATTCCCCTTCCAAAAGGGAGGAATAGAGGTATAGTGAGGAAATACCCGACCAAAACAAGACCAAAAACCAGCAGGGAAAACACCAAATCCAGCAGCTCTACATCCATCTCCTAGGACTTTATTTCCAAAGGGCTTAGATGTCTCAGCCTCTCCAGCTTTGCTGTATGAAACATACATCTCTCTCTTGGGCTGGCACCACTCCATGTATGCAGCTCTTCTTGGCAGGTGTCTCACAGCTCTGGCATCATGAACGTCTTCTTGGGGTCTTCATCACCAACCAGGCTTCACCTTCACAGCTTTGCACAATGGCCTATCAGGACCTTCTTTAGGCAGAGGCACCCCTGCTGTCCACTGCCTGGCCTGGGTGGCTCTCAGAAACCATGGAGGAAGAACCAATGATCCTTTCACCCATGCACTTTTCATGCCTCTAAAGCCAGCACAGGATGAAGGACACTGCCAAGTTTGTCTGCAAGTCTGGGATGGACCCCAGGCCAGCTTCATCCTCTTTAGAAGCTTTTTTTTCCTTCAGTGTTTTTGTTTTGTTGTTTTTTGTTTTTTGTTTTTAGTAGAAAAGTCCTGCAATATTTTCCTTTCACAAGTTGAAGGCTTAGCTGGGCATGGTCTTGCCCTGGAGACACTCCACTGTTTAAGTGCAAATTTCTAGGCCCCTCCTTAATCACATCATTCTCCTTATCAAAGGGATCCTCTCCTTCAGCACATGCCTTGGCTCCAACATTAATTTTCCTAGTGCTCTTTTTCAATCCAAACTGTACATTCTGTATTTCTTTCTGCCCCATTTACTACTTTTCACTGTAGGTCTGCATAATATTCACCACAACCGCTAATACTTTTTAAGTTAATTTCAATTTATTTTTAATATATTTTTACAATTACACATAGTTTTTATAGATCATTAATTTTTGTAAATTAGCAACATTCTAATTTCTTTAAATATGATTTTTACATTCCATTTAAAACAGGCTACTCATTCATCATCTTATTTTTAAATTTCTTAGGATTTCTAGTTTTTGCACACAGAAATACCAAACTGGGGGCGTGCAGGGTTGTTGGAGCGATAACTCTGTGGTTAAGAGCACTTGTTGTTCTTCCAGAGGACCAGAGTTCAATTCCCAGCAATCACATTAGGTGGTTTACAACTGCCTATAATTCCAGCTCCTGGGGGATCCAATATCCCTGGCCTGCAAGGCCCCTACACTTACATGCACAGATACTTATATAAACACATAACAAAATAAAATGAATTTTTTAAAAATACCAATTTTGGAACATGAATTTGTCACAAGAAGTCAGGTCATACAAACTCGGAAAAGTGAAAAAAAAATAGAATGTTTTCCCTCAGATACAAATCCTATCCAACCTACCAGCTAGCCCTCATTCAGGTTTGTAGCTCTCACTCAGCTTTGTTTAAATCTGCTTTGCCAAAATTGTCTTGGGTGTATATTTGAAATTTTCAGGCCATCCTTGTGACACATACACAGCTTCTGGGGGTGGAGGCATAATCACAGGATTCAAGTCATCTGGAGAGTGGCAGACAGGCAGATGACAGAAACAAATGTGTAAATGAAGCACTCCGATTCACAAGCTCCATCCTTCCAATGTCAAGGTGAGTGGGTGCCACCTAGTGTTAATTGCATGCAATTACTAAGGACTTCTAGTTCGCAAAGATTCCCTACAGCCCTTGGGGCAGGCAGGGTGTGGGCAGCGGGCTGAGACTGAAAGATGGTGAAGTCCAGGTCATCTGGGGCTACATAGGGAGATCCTGATGCAAAGAAATGAATTAATAATAAATAAAAAAATTAAGCAGGCAAAAACTGAAATAAACGTCACCTGCCAAAAGGAAGGTAAAAAAATGATAGACGGGGCAAAGAGGGAAAAGAAAAGGTAAGAAATACAATGCTTGGGGCCGGTGAGGGGCTATTGTCTGTTTGGGACTAGGAAGGGGAACAGTAAGGGACAGACGGAGATTGGGAAAGGGAGAGTATAGAGGAAAGGATATGAAAAAGGAAGCTAGGGAGCGAAGGAGAAAGAGGGAGGTCATTGCTTAGAAGAATGCACCTGCTCATCAGGGAAGTGGGGGCTGGCAGGGCTACTGATGCACACCTGACTCTAATCACAACACTCTTAAGGTGCAGGACTTACAGGAACTATGCGTCCCCATGTGCAGGGAAGCCCCCAGAAGCTGGGCTCAACCACCCATCCTCAACAAGGTAATAAAAGAGACCAAAACAACAGGAAAACCATAAAGGGAAATTTATTCAAATAATGGTTTCAAGAAGAGCAACAAAGATCCAGGGATACTATGTAGCTCTTCTCCTTACCTAATAAGAAGATAAAGTTTATCTAGAAGAGATATACCTACCGGAGTAGTCTGGGACACAGAAGACAGAACTTGCTTGTCGAAAGAAAGAAAGAAAGAAAGAAAGAAAGAAAGAAAGAAAGAAA
>NW_008340639.1:66400-68304 GCF_000622305.1 Nannospalax galili
GAAAAGAAAAAAAGCAGGAGGAGGAGTCTGGTAACCCATGCCTTTAATCCCAGTACCCAGGAGACAGACTCTGTCTCAAAGCAAAACTAAGTTATTTTTAAATAAAAATGTAAAACTGCTACAAGGGTGAAGTTTAAAATGTAAAAACCTGGGCTTGGGCTTAGTGACCCATGCCTTTAATCCCAGCACCCAGAGGCAGAGGCAAGCAGATATCTGTGAGATCAGAGGCCAGTCTGATCTACCTAGCAAGTTCCAGCCTAGCCTGAGGCTACAGGGAGACTCTGTCTCAAAATCAAAAACAAACAAACAAACAAACAAACAAACATGCAAACATCCTCCCCCATTTGTACTCTTTTCCTGAAAACTGTCTGTCTGATTTGTCGGTCAGCCTGTTTGGTGCAGTTCTGGGGTTGTCTTGTCTGGCAGATAACTGCTTAAGATTTTCTCCTGTTCTGTGGGCTTGTCTGATAGATGATCTGCTGATAGGTTACTTGCAGAAACTAAAGTTCCTCTCTCTCTCTCTCTCTCTCTCTCTCTCTCTCTCCCCTTCCTCCCTCTCCCTTTCTCCCTCCCCCCTCAATCTCTCTCTCTCTCTCTCTCTCTCTCTCTCTCTCTCTCTCTCTCCCAGCCCCCTAGCAAGAGATATGGGCCCCTTTGCAAACACTAAGGAGAGCCTCAGTAGTCTTGCATTTTAAATTTCTCACATCTACATAACCAGAGGCCAGAGGTGGGAGGATCTCTGTGGGGTTGAGATCTTGGCCAGCTAGCCCTGTCCACATAGCAAGTTCCCCAGGGTATATTAGTTACTTTTCTGTTGTTGTGATCAAAACACTGACCAAAGTCAACTCAGGGAGGAATGGGTTTATTTTATCTCAGATCTCCCAGGTCACAGTTCACCAGTGACTGCGGGAAGGCAATGCAGGAACTCAGGGAAGGAATGGAGGACAGACCCTGGCAGGAATGCTGCTTGCTGACTTGCTCCTCTGGCCCATAGTCAGCCTGCTTTCTTATACAGCACAAGACCACCTGCCCAGGGGTGGTACCACCATACACTAGGCCCTCCCACATCACTCAACAATCAGGAAAATGCCCCACAGACATATCCACAGATCAATTCAACGGAGGAAACTTCTGAATTGGTTCCCTCCAACCAAACCTGAGCTGTGTCATGCCAGCAGACTCAGACAAGCTAACACTGAAGTTTGGAGCCATGAGTTAGTCACAGTTTCTCACAGTTTTTTTAGGGTTCCCCCTGAGTCATATCTTAACTGTTACAACATCGTTAGATTTCAATGAGGGTCTATGGGACTACCAGCAGAGATGTCTATCTGTCCTAAGACCATCGATGGGAAATTCCTTCTGCAGGCATCTCTGCAGAAGCAGATATTAAGAGCAAGGGTTAAGTCATTCTTTAACCACAGAATTTATTGCATGGTCAGTTCAAACAGATAGGTCTTTTGTATCCGTTCCTCAAGAAATCTTTGAGGTCTTTAGTGTTCTTGGTTCCTAAAAGCTCTATAAAGTGAGTACTCCGAAGACCATCGATGGGAAATTCCTTCTGCAGGCATCTCTGCAGAAGCAGATATTAAGAGCAAGGGTTAAGTCATTCTTTAACCACAGAATTTATTGCATGGTCAGTTCAAACAGATAGGTCTTTTGTATCCGTTCCTCAAGAAATCTTTGAGGTCTTTAGTGTTCTTGGTTCCTAAAAGCTCTATAAAGTGAGTACTATGTATGTCCTCAAGTATAAAATCAGTCATTCAATGATTAAAAACAGTATCAGACACCAACAAAGTACCATTTAATGCATGAGTGTATGTGTTTTGTTTCATCTTCATTAAAGGTTCTGAGGCCTGCTTCACAGGAGGGAATTCCTAAAGTAACTGGTGCCTTAAACATGGAAA
>NW_008340639.1:77345-81596 GCF_000622305.1 Nannospalax galili
TGTACCTTAAACCTGGTCAAAAGTCCACAGCTCAGGAGGTCACAAGCCCTAGAGGGGAACACACTACTGCTGTTTTGCTAAGTGGACACATTGTCAAAGTTCCCGCTCCGTATATATGTTTATACAGATAGATTAGATTAGCAGTGCTCTCAGCCTCAGCCAGAGAAGCTTGCTTCTGCCAGTGAATGCAGGGATTCATAACTAGAGAAAGTACTGAAAGTGACTCTTGAGTGTGCAGCCCCCAACGGGACATCTATGTCCAATCACAGCGCCCACCCCAAGTCTCAGGGAACATCACAACAGGGAGCACTCTGGGCTGTCACTGTTAATGTGTTAATGTGTTTCCCTCTGGAATCCCAGACACTCCTGGGAAGGGGGATCCTTGGTCTTCTGCTATGTCATGGTGGCATACATAAATTTCTGGCACATGAATGACTGAAAAGGTGCTTTTATTGAAGTACTTTACACACAACAGTAATAACCCTAATGGCATTTACTGAAAATTTACTATGTACTAGATATCAGGCATGTTAAATATCTAGTCTCCTTTCATTTTAATCAGGAAGTACTACTGTTATCTCCATTTGGAGTACAGAAAACTGAGCCTTAGAAAAGGAAATTCACCAGCCCAGGGTCACAAAACTATTAAGAAGCACAGCCTAGGTTCTAAGCCAGGTGGTTGGACCCAGCCCAAGTTTTTCAACAGTTACTCAGAATACCCCTCACAGATACTTGCAGTTTTATAACTGTCAATTTGTCTGTTCATACATCTCTCCTACCAGACTTTCTGCCCTCCCAGGGCAGTACCCAGGTTGGCTGCAACCCTGGGTGTCCAACACTTTGGAGCAAAAGCTCTGGCCTGGGACAGGGCTCTGGGAATGTGTTGAGTGGGTGAATGCACAAATGAATGAACCAAAGAACAGAACAGGTGAGTGAACCATGCGGCCCCACTCACCCTCATAAGCCACTAGCAGTTGCACCTGACGCTGTGGTTGTCGGTCAGGAAGCCTGGTGCCTCCCATAGCACCTGCTGCTGCCCCGTGCAGTCCCCAGCCAGGACTCTGAGGGACAGCACTTCAACCCTGCCAAGGCCAGTGCCAGGGCCACTGCAGCCTCCCGCACTGACCCTACCAGATGGGAGGGGTTGTGAAGAACTGGAGAGGACCCTCTGTCCCAGTGAGGCCCTGCAAATGCAACCTCTATAGGTGCAGCATGGCCTTGTAGACCTGGTAGGGCAAGGAGAGGGCGGCTGATGGGCTCTGGAGGCAGAGGGGCCGGTCCTAAAGACCCTTGGACAGCCTTGCTAGGGACCGTAGGTGTCCCCTATAGGTGAGAGTAGTACTTCCTGATTAAAATGAAAGGAGACTAGATATTTAACATGCCTGATATCTAGTACATAGTAAATTTTCAGTAAATGCCATTAGGGTTATTACTGTTGTGTGTAAAGTACTTCAATAAAAGCACCTTTTCAGTCATTCATGTGCCAGAAATTTATGTATGCCACCATGACATAGCAGAAGACCAAGAATCCCCCTTCCCAGGAGTGTCTGGGAGTCCAGTGGGAGACACATTAACACATTAACAGTGACAGCCCAGAGTGCTCCCTGTTGTGATGTTCCCTGAGACTTGGGGTGGGCGCTGTGATTGGACATAGATGTCCCGTTGGGGGCTGCACACTCAAGAGTCACTTTCAGTACTTTCTCTAGTTATGAATCCCTGCATTCACTGGCAGAAGCAAGCTTCTCTGGCTGAGGCTGAGAGCACTGCTAATCTAATCTATCTGTATAAACATATATACGGAGCGGGAACTTTGACAATGTGTCCACTTAGCAAAACAGCAGTAGTGTGTTCCCCTCTAGGGCTTGTGACCTCCTGAGCTGTGGACTTTTGACCAGGTTTAAGGTACAGGTTAGGATAGGAATTCCTTCCTATGGAGCAGGCCTTAGATCCAAGCATGAAGAAGAAGCAAAATACATACATTCATGCATTTAATGTTACTTTGTGGGTGTCTGATACTGTTTTAATCATTGAATGACTGATTTTATACTTGAGGACATACATAGTACTCACTTTATAGAGCTTTTAGGAACCAAGAACACTAAAGACCTCAAAGCTTTCTTGAGGAACGAATACCAAAGACACATCTGTTTTTACTGACCATGCAATAAATTCCGTGGTTAAAGACTTGACCCCTGCTCTTAATATCTGCTTCTGCAGAGATGCCTGCAGAAGGACTTTCCCATCGCTGGTCTTAGGACACATAGACATCTCTGCCAGTAGTCCCATAGTCCCTGCCACTTCTGGCTCTGAGATAGGACCTTGTTCATTCCTGACATCTCCCTCCCCCACTGCCATGATACTCAGTTCCCTCTCCTTCCAGATCTCACCCCAACTTGTGACTTCAGTCACATCCCACCTCTACCTGCACCTCTCCCTTCATGACCTCCCCTCTGGCTCTGCCCCCATCTGTAGCCCACTCTTACCTGGGAGCACTGCCTGCTGTCCTCCTGCCAGGCTCAGCTCCCTCCTCCCACCTGGTCATTCATTGTGGCCTTGGGTCCCCTGTATGAATGAGTTTCTAGAAAACCCTATGTCTTCAAACTGGACTTTCTTCTGTAAGGCTGATTAACTGAATAGCACTTTGGAGATTGTGGAGAGTCTGGAATGTTGCAGGTCCAGAGCCCAGTTACCACTTATCTCAGACTACTAAATAGCCATTTCTTTGCCCATCTCTGTTTCTGACTGAAAATCCTGTGATTAACAGATAAACATCTTTCTTGCAAAGTATTTATTAGCAGTCCAGCAGATCCCACCAATCAAAAAGCTAAGAGTGACATGAGATAAGACCGATCATAGAAACTCCCCCTACCCCTCAGATGGTTTGCTGTGACCTGCCGACTGAATGTACCCATTAATGTGTGTCTGGACTTATGACTTTTCTTTGTTCTGTTACTATAAAAAACCTGTAAAACTGCTTTCATGCTGGAACATGGTATTTGGGGAAACCTGAGTCTGTGTTCCCAGGCCATGGTCACTCATATTTGGCCCCAGAATAAACTATCTCTTTCATTCCTTTGAAGTGAGAGCTTTTTATTTCATTGGCACCTGTCATGACATTTTTTTTTTTTTTTGCGACATAGTCTCATACTATAGCACAGGCTGACCTAGAACCCACTATTTAGCCTAGGCTATCATCAAACCTGAGATCCACCTGCCTTAGCCTCCTAAGTTCTGGGGTTACATGCATATGTCATCATGCCTGGCTCTCTGCCATAACTTCTGTCCTTTCTTTCATGCCTGACCTTGCACTCCAGCCAAGCCATGCACCTCCAACCTGGTTGTCCATGTCATGCTTGAAACCCTCTGTGCCTTGACTTCTCAGATCTAAGCTTTTTCAGCCCAAGTAGAACATGGATCTCACTAATGTGTCACCTTCTGTCTGTCCTTGTTTTGTCTGTGAGTCTTTCCCTTTTTGTTGTCTGTCTGCTTTGCACCACCTCTGGTTGTGCCTCTGTGTCCTGTGTTTCTGTTTCCTTTCTGTCTGTCCTTCTAACGTTCTTTCCTTTTCTGTCTTTGTTTTTCTACCCTGTCTGCTTTGGCTCTGTATCTCTGTGTGTCCCCTGACTCATATCTCATGTCTCTTCTCTCCTTGCCTTTTGGTCCCCTTTGACCATGCCACTGTGAGTCAGGCTTCTTGGGATGTGCTTGTGACCTTCACTTGTGGGAGAACCAGGGGGCTAGCTGGCACAATGTGAATGCCAGGGACCCCTCCTTCTCTGCCCATATTGGGGTAGGCTGTTGCCTTCCTATCCTCATGGGAGCTGCTGGGTGTTTCTAGAGGTGAGCAGATGGGTGGGGGTGCTGGAGGGTCTGGAGTGCTGTCAGGCTGTGTCCAGGGATTGAGAGTGCCCATCTCTTTACAGGCCAGGACCTTAACAAGGCCTTGGGTGACCTTGTCTTGTACAGTTTCTCCACTCACACTTGGGAGTCCTGGATCCTGAGTCCTGCTCAGGTATGGACCCCTCCTCTGCCCTGTCTGGGGGCCGGTGTACTCATGAGACCCTGCCAGGCTCTGTGAGTGACCCCTATCACCTTGCTCCCCTCAGCTTCCACAGCCAGATCTAGAGACCTGCTTCTTCCCATATCTGTCTTCACCCGCTCTGAGTTTCCTTTTTGCTCTTTTATTCATCTTTCTAAATACTCTCTCTCTCTCTTCTCTCTCTCTCTCTCTCTCTCTCTCTCTCTCTCTCT
>NW_008340639.1:81755-87349 GCF_000622305.1 Nannospalax galili
GAAACAGGGTCTCACATAGCCCAGTATTGTCTCTAATTCACTATGTAGTCAGGCTGGCCTCCTGCGTTTGCCTATCAAGTGCTGCTATTACAGGTGTGCACTGTGACTGGCTAGTCTCCTTTTCTCTGCACATCTTTTCATCTTTAGTCTTTGCATCTGTTTGCTTAAGTTCTCTCTACATGTTACCATTTCTTGGGCTCTCCATCTGTCTCCTTGTCTCTTCCCCACAGGCCACCTGTCATTCCCATATGGCCATGATCTGGGTTGGCTTCCTGGTACGGAAATGTGGTAAGCTGGCCAATGGCTTGCTCACCAATGATGGATGGGCTTTAACCCACTGGGCAGAGGCCCTTGGGAGCTCCTGGCATTACCTGCCTCCAGCACATTTGGGGGCCCAGGCCTGGTAAGCCATGCAGCTGCCCCAGTGAATGACATCTTCCTGTATGTGTCTGGTGGCCACACTCAGCATGATCTCTTCTCCTCTGGCCTCTTCCGTTTCTACCTGACCACATCAACAGGGGCTACTGGGAGCAGGTGATCCTGGCAGGTGGGTGGCCCCCTGCCATCACTGGACATTCTATGGTATTATATGCCCCCTCCCATACCCTGATGGTAGACCCTGGCCTTCCACTGCCCAATGAGTGACCTGCCCCACACCCTTATCCCCCAGGGCCAGACCAGTTCCTATACCCTGGGAACCTTATTCTTTAGGGGTGTTTGCTCACTAACAGACACCTGCAGTCTATTTACTCACTTCTTCCATTCTTTATAATTCATTTGCTCACTTATTTGCTCACCCTTATATGTACTCTCCAATCCCTTACTGATTCTCTTTACCAGTCACCTCCCCACACACTTCCACGCATTCATCCAGCTCTTGCCAGATTATGCAAGGCCCTAGACATGGGTCAGATCGGGGTCCTTCCCATGGTAAGTATCTAGTTAGGAGGGGACATAGACCTGGGCATGGTCAGTCTCAATCCTGGGTGATGTCGTAGCTCTTAAGAGGCCAGAGAAGTGAAGGAAACCATTCCTTCCCTGATCCCTGCCTTGTCTCTTCCCTGTAGGTTTTCTGTGGGAGTGAACTCCACTGAGTTCTTCTACATGGATTGATGTGTGTGGACTACCCTGAAGGGCCAGGTTGGGCTTCAGGGTCCACGGGAGAGAGCCTTCCACAGGGCCAGTGTCCTGGGCAACTACATGCTGGTTTATGGTGAAGAGAGTCCTGATCCTGCTCGTCTGCCAGGGCCTGGGCCCACTCTGAGCTGAGGCTTCCAGGCAGGTGTGTCTGACTCCCCCAGACTTGCCAGCTGTGCCCTTTACTCCTTCCCCAGGGGACAATGTGATACCCATTGATTACCAGGAGGAAAAGTTCTATGAAGATGGCATCTTCTTCTACCACCTTGGCTACTATCAGTGTGTGTCAGGGGATGAACTTGCCCCACCAGGAACCCCAGAGGGTGAGTGTCTCCTCTGTTTTCTGGAGGGTTCTTGAGGGTGTCTGAATCTTGGCAAGAGCCACCTCAGTCATTGCCTTGGTGAGCTAGACATCCTGTTGTAAGGGTCCCTGGAGGCAAGCCTGGGCCAGGATAGAGTGAGTGACCAGGAGGCATTTATATCAGTAGCCAATCTAGGCACTACTTTTAAAATGTGTGTGTGAATGTGTGTGTGTGTATGTGTGTGTGTGTGTGTGTGTGTGTGTGTGTGTGTGTGTGTTTGTATACGCACATGCACGTGTGGAGACCAGAGGACAAACTCAGGCTTCAACCTTAGGAATGCTTTCCACCTCCTATGATACAGGTCTCTCGCTGGCCTTGGACTCATCAGTTAGATGACTGGCTGGCCAGTGAGCTCCAGGGATCCACTGGTCTCCATCTTCACAGTGCTGGGATTATATTGTACTCCCAAACGTGGCATTTTTGTGGCGATTCTGGGGATTGAACTCAGGTCTTTATGCTTGCAGTGCATGCACTTTACCAAAAGATCCATTCCCCCAGCCCCAGAATCCAGGTTCTAATTAGGATTTTGCCAGTTTGCTGCTGCACCAGGTTGCCTCCCAAGAAGCAGCGACTTTTTCATGGTCATAGAGAGCAGGAGGAAGAACCAAGACGACTGGCTCCAAACAACCGTGTATGTTAAACCATCCATTGATACCTGCGCCTCATCCCTGAAATGGGAATATGATAAGGTTATTCCATGGGCTGCTGTGAAAGTAAGTTGAGGTGATACATGAAGCACTGTGAAGAGTTCAACACTTTGTCTACCTCTTTGTGCATGCAAGAAGACCTAAGTACAAAGCTCCAGCACCCATATAAAAGCCAGACATGGCCACATGTGCCTGTAACCCCAGCACTGGGGGGCAGAGCAGGTGGAGCTCACTGGCCAGCGAGCAAGACAGTGATCTTCAAGTTCAATGAGAGACCCTGTCTCAAAAAATAAAGTGGGGAGTGACAGAGGAAGACATCAGATGACCTCCTCTGGCCTCTGCATGTGTATACATAGGCACAAACACTCCCCCATGAGCACATACACCACACACAAAATAATGATAATATATTCTTTAATTATTTATTTAATAACCACATAATTAGGAGAAGCATTTCATTATAACAGCATTGACATATTCAGTAACAATTTCCAGAGATAAGATGTATCACTTTCAAAATTGGCTGTAAATTTTTAGGTTTACAGTTGAATTAATATAGTTATATAATATTGTACTAAGTATAATCCCTTTAAGACATAAAATTGAATGAAGTTTTAACCTTTAAAAAAATCTCCATTTCATTGTTAAAATATACTGTTTCATACAGAAAAATTCATTTTTAATGCAATTAACAGTTAGATGTTTGTACATGCATCTCTAATCTCTGTATATTTGATCATTACTAGCCACAGTCAGTTACTTCTAGAGATCCTTGGCACCTTAGCCTGGTTATAGGGTCATCAGATAGATTTCAATGGTAATGTTTTTCACATTTACTAATTAACATGAAGCAAGTTATTGTGTTTCTTCTTCAAATATAACTTTTTTTAAATTTATTGATTTGTGTATGTGTGTGTGTGTGTGTGTGTGTGTGTGTGTATTTCATACTGAACATCTCAACTAATCTTATTCATCTATAAACCCACATCCCAAGTGAAACCCTTCCATTTGCCCCCTGGCTGGAACCTATATACTCTGTTGTCCCTGTTACTGTCCACTGTGTTGTCAGTGCCCCAGCCATTCTCCAGTGCTTGTCCATCTACTGAGTCTAGTCAGCCTATCTATAGTTCCTTGTTTTAGGAAAATCAGCTTTCTCATCTAGCAGCAAGCTGTTGCCCATATTCCTTTAGATAAGATTGGGGTCTGCTGTTCATTTTCCCAGTTCTGTGTTGGGTTGCTGTCTGGGAGTCTCTTGGGCCACCATGGCCAATAACTCAAAGGAAGGTGTCTCCTGTCTGGCAATGTTTCTTGTTATATAGCCTTTGGCTATACACATCAACTCTTAAAGAATTATACTGATCCCTTTAATCTTTGGCTATACTTTCCTTTTAGGTGTTTAAGACCATGCAGTTGGCCCAGATAAACAAATTTATTTTTACTCTTAAGGTTGTTTGAGGATCTGTTCCTCATGGGTCACATGGGCTTGGGAGGAGCCCCTGGCCCTTTCTTTCACTAGTTCTGCCTATGTGAAGATAAGTCAAAGGTGATCATGGCTGGCTTTGCTTGGAAGCGTGGAGGAAATGATTCCTCTATGTTGACCCTCCTCTTTGTAGACTGGACACTGGTTCAAATCCATCTGGTGGGGTCTCCATGGCCTCCTTAATCAAGAAGACAGGTGACTCACCATAGTTACAGGACATTTTGAAAGATGCTCCATAGTCCTCTGGAACTTAGTCAACCTAGGAGGGCAAGGAGCAAAGAGTGTCCTTTAAGTCCCTCTGACCAAATTAGCATAGGCCACAAAATACAGCTGTTAAACATCCAAGAAGGTTAGTTCCACCAGTCTCATCCTTTCAATTACCATGTGTCATGTAAATAAAGCTTGGGCAAAGACCAAAGGGTCTCAGATAAACCTTGACTAGACATATTTTATGTTCCTTGGGCTAGTTGTATGTATATTTTGTCAGCAGGTTGTTGGACTAATATGGTTCCCTCTTTTTTAAAAAACTAGCTAGGCATCATTTGTCTCCCGCATTGTCAAACCCTTCCACTGTAGTTTTCCCATTTAAAGTGCCCCCATTTTCCCCACTTCTCCCTTAATAATACCTTTTTCCTATGGTCCCACTTCTCTTGAGCTCCTTCTTTCCCTTTAACCCTCCCTTCCACCTCCCCTTAAAATAACCCCATTATTATCCATATCTCCCTTGTTAACACCTGTTTCCTACTGTTCTTCTCTTTCAGGTTCTTTCTTTTCCTTTACCTCCCTGTTTCCTGTCCATTATCCTGGTTCCTGTAGTTATGTCTGGATACATACTCACTTATACAGATTTTCTGCTAGGATCCACATATGAGGGAGAACACACGTTTGTTTTTTTGAGTCTGTGCTACTTCACTTAGTATAACAGTTTCTAGTTCCATCCATTTACCTGCAAATTTCATGATCTTATCTTTCTTTACTGCTGAGTAAAACTCCATCATATAAATGAGCAACATTTTCATTATCCACTCGTCAGCTAAGGGACACTTAGGTTGCTTCCATCTCTTAGCCAGGAAAGCTGCTGGTCCAAGTCAAAATAATGATAATGTTTTATTGTCCCTAATTCCAGTTCCAAGGGGTCTAGGGCCCTCTTCTGACCTCCGTGGGCATTGCATGATACAGGTGCACCTGCTTACATGCAAGCAAAACATTCATATCCATAAAATGAAAATAATAAATAAAATATTTTCTTAAATGTGATTTTCTTCTAGGCATGGTGATATATGCTCTAACCCCAGTCCTTAGGATGTTAAAGCAGGAGGGCATAAGTCTGAGGCTATCCAGGGCTACATGGAAGGACCTTGTCTCAAAATCTGAACAATAGGACTGAGTGTATGCTTCAGTTGTAGAACATTTACCTCGAATCTGTTAGAGAGGAATTGGGGGCATGTCTCAGTTTTAGAGCATTTGCCTGGTACATATAAGGCCTTGGGTTGGATCCCTAGTGCTGTAGAAACAAAAATAAAAATAAAAATAAATTTCAGATTCATTGGGCAAAGTCACATGTGCTTACAAAGTATGTGAGTAAGAGGTCGGGGAAGTTAACATTTAGTGAACACATATCTGTCGATCAGGACTCTTTTGAAAAATGTTATTTTCACTGTTTTTTACATTTTATTTATTATTTTTATTTTATGCATATGAGTGTATTGCCTCTGTATATGTAAGTGCACCCATGCCGTGTGATGCCCTTGGAGGTCAGAATAGGACGGTGGATCCCCTGGAACTGGAGTTACAGATAGTTGTTAGCTGCCATGTGGGTGCTGGGAACCAAACCTTGGTCCTCTGCAAGAGCAGTCAGTGATCTTAACCAATGAGTCATCTCTCCAGCCCCACTATCCTTAGTATTTAAACTTACCCATTTAGCCTTAGAACATTTCTGTTTTCTCAGTTCATCGCTGAGACTTCTGA
>NW_008340639.1:88856-105786 GCF_000622305.1 Nannospalax galili
TATAGAAAGACTCATTGTTTTTGCTACTAATACTGAGATGTTGGCGCATGCATCTCTAATCTGCATGTATATGATTATTACTAGTCATAACCGGTTGCACTTGGATCCTTGGCGCCTCTGTATGTCTATAAAGTCATCAGGTAGATTTCAATGGTAATGTTTAACACCTCTACTAATTAACATGATGTAACTTTTTATGCTTCCTCCTCAAATATAACTAATTTTTTTAATTTGATTTTTTGTGTGTATATCACACAGAACATTCCAAACCATCTTATTCATCTATACACCCAGTTCCCAGATGGTACCCTCACTAGCCCCCCCACAACTAGAGCCCTTATACTCTGTCTTCCCTGCTACTGTCCACTGTGTTGTCGGCACCTCCAGCTGTTCCCCAATACTTGTCCATCTGGTGAATGTAATCAGCCTATCTAGAGGTCTTTGTTTTAGGAAGGTCAGTTGTTCTTCATCTAGCAGCAATGGGTTATCAATATTCCTTTAGATAATATTGGGGTCTGCTGTTCATTTTCAAAGTTTATGCTGGGTTACTATCTGGAAGTCTCATGGGCCACCCCGGCCAACTGAAAAGAAAGTATCTCCTGTCTGGCATGGTTGATTGTTATGTTGCCTTAAGCTGTACATATCGACTCTTAAAAAATATATTGGCCCCTTTAATCTTTGGTTATACTTTCCTTTTGGGTGTTTAAGGCCATAGAGTTGTCCCAGATAAACCAATTTATTTTTACTCTTAAGGCCATTTGAGGATCTCTTCCTCAGGAGTCACATGGGCTTGGCTCCTTTCTTTTACCAGTTCCGCCTATGTGAAGATAAGTCTAAGGTCCTGCTCGACCATGGTTGGATTCACTTGGAAGCAGGGAGGAAGTGATTCCTCTGTGTTGACCCTCCTCTTTGTAGACTGGACACTGGTTCAAGTCCATCTGGTGGGGTCTCCTCGGCCTTGTTGATCAACATATTTGGAAGGGTGGAGGAAATGTTTCCTCTGTGTTGACCCTCCTCTTTGTAGAGTGGGCACTGGTTCAAGTCCATCTCATGGGGTCTCCATGGCTTCCTTGATCAAGAGGACAGATGACTCACCACAGTTCCAGGACTTTTTCAGAGATGCTCATAGTCCCCTGGAACTAGTTGACCTAGGAGGCCAAGGAGTAAAAACTGTCCTTTATGTCCCTCTGACCAAATTAGTATAGGCTTCAAAGTATGTCTGTTAAACATCCAAGAAGGTTAGTTCCACCAGTCTGGTACTTTTAATTACCATGTACCATGTAGATAGAGCTTGGGCAAAGACCAATTGTTCTCAGATAAACCTTGCCTAGACATATATTTCTTGATCTGGTATGTATAATTTGTCGGTAGGTTGTTGGACTAATATGGTTCCCTCTGGTTTTTAAACCTAGCTAGGCATTATTTATATGGCATGTTGTCTAACCCTTCCATCATGGTTTCCTCAATTCAGGTGCTCCCGTTTTTCCCATTTCTCCGTTAATAATACCCTTCTCTTATGGTCCTACCTCTCTTGAGTGCCTTCTTTCCCTTCATCCCTAGGTTCCTTGTATACATTTCTCTCCCCAACTCCCTTAAACTAACCCAATTTTTATCCATATCTCCCTTATTAAGGCTTGTTTCCTACTGTTCTTCTCTTTCATGTTCTTTCTTTTCCTTTACCTCCCTGGTTCCTTTCCATTATCCTGGTTCCTGTAGTTATCTGTGGATACATACTCACTTATGAGGATTTTGTGCTAGGATCCACATATGAGGGGGAACAAACATCAGGGTTTTTTTTTTTTTCCTCTGAGTCTGTGTTACTTCACTTAGTATAACAGTTTCTAGTTCCATCCATTTACCTGCAAATTTCATGGTTTCATCTTTCTTTACTGCTGAGTAAAACTCCATTGTATAAATGAACCACATTTTCATTATCCACTCATCAGTTGAGGGACACTTCAGTTGCTTCCATCTCTTAGCTACTGTGAAAAGAACAGCAACAACCATGGATGTACAAGTGTCTCTGCAATAGGATGAGTTCTTTGGATATATGCCAAGAAGTGGTATAACTGGGTCAAATGGTAGGTTCGCTTTTAGTTTTTTAAGAGTTCTCCACACTGCTCTCCATAGGGGTTGAACAAGTTTTCAGTCCCACCAGCAGTCGATGAGTGTTCCCCTTTCTCGACATCCTCTCCAACATTTTGTATCATTTGTTCTCTTGATCTGTGCCAGTGTGACTGGGGTGAGATGAAGTGTTAAAGTGATTTAATTTGCATTTCCCTAATTACTAGTGATGTTGAACATCTTTTAAGATGTTTCTTAGCCACCTTCTTCTTTTGAGAACTCTCTATTCAGCTCTTTAGCCCATCTTTTAATTGGGTTACTTCCTTTTTGGATTCTTTGTTTTTTGAGTTCATTACATATTCTAGATGTTAAACCTCTGTCAGGTGTGTCACTGGTGAAGGTTTCCTCCCATTCTGTGGGTTTTCTCTTCACTTCCCTGGTTGCTTCCTTTGATGTACAGAAGGCTTTTAGGTTAATGAGGTTGCATTTGTTGATTCTTGACCTTGTTTCCTGAGCAATTGTTGTCTGGTTTAGAAAATCCTTTCCTACACCTATATTTTGTAGGTTGTTGCCAATGTTTTCTTTTAACAGCTTCAGAGTTCCAGGCTTTATATTGAGGCCTTTGATCGATTTGGAAGTGACTTTTGTGCAAGGTGAAAGATAGGGGTTTAGTTTCATTCTTCTACAGGTGGAGATCCAGTTTTGCAAGCATCATTTGTTAAACATGCTGTCTTTTCTCCAGTGAATGTTCTTGGAGGCCCCTTTGTCAAATATTAAGTGGCTGAAATTGGACATATTCATATTTGGGTCTTCAATTTTGTTCCATTGATCTATGAGTTTATTTTTTTGTGCCAGTACCTTGTTGTTTTTATGACTATAGCTCTGTAATACAGTTTAAAATCTGGTATAACAATCCCCCTGGCATTGCTCTTAGTGCTCAGGGTTATTTTAGCTACCCAAGGTCTTTTGTGCTTCCATATGAATCTTGGATGTTTTTTTCCAATTCTGTGAAAAATGTCATGGGGATTTTGATTGCTGGCATTGCATTGAATCTATAAATGGCTTTTGATAGAATGGTCATTTTCACCATATTAATTCTTTCAATCCATGAACATGAGAGGTCCTTTCATCTTCTGATGTCCTCCTTAATCTCTTTCTTCAAAGATTTAAAATTTTCATTGTAAAGCTCTTTAATGTCTTTGGTCAGGTTATATTTGAGATTGTTTTTGAAGCTATTGTGAATGGGAGTGTTTCCATGTGCTCTTTCTCTGATTGCTTGTTATTGGTATATAGAAAGGCTAAAAACTTTTGTAGGTTAATTTTGTAACCTGCCACATTACTGAACGTGTTAATAATTTCTAGAAGTTTTCTGGTGTAATTTTTGGTAAAAAAATTTTGGCATCAGATAGATATAGATATAAAATCATATCATCTGCAAAAAGGAATAATTTGATCTCTTCTTTTCCAATTGATTGCTCTTTTAATTTCTTACTCTTGTCTTATTGCTCTTGCAAGAGTTTCAAGCACTGTACTAAAGAGGACTAGAGATAGTGGATAGCCTTGTCTGGTTCCTGATGTCAATGGGAATACTTCTGGTTTTTCTCCATTTAGAATGATATTGGCTGTGGGTTTGTTATATATGGCTTTAATTATGTTTAAATATGTTCCTTCCAGTCCAATTCTCTCTAGGACTTTGAATATAAATGCATCTTGAATTTTGTCAAAGGCCTTCTCTGCATCTATTGAGATAACCATGTGGTTCTTGTCTTTGATCCCATTTATATGATTTATGACGTGTATTGACTTACGTATATTGAAGCATTCCTGCATCTCTGGAATAAAGCCAACTTGATCATGGTGGATGTTCTTTTTGATGTATGCCTGCATGCAATTTGAAAGTATTTTATTGAGAATTTTTGCATCTATGTTATTTAAGGATATGGGTCTATGGTTTTCGTTTGTGGTTGTATCTTTACCTGGCTTTGGTATTAGAGTGATGCTGGCTTCATAGAAGGAATTTGGAAGTCCCCCCTGCCATTTCTATGTTTTTGGAAAAAATTTAGTAGTATTGGATGTAGATTTCTTTAAATGTCTGATAGAAGAATTCTGCTGTAAAACCATCTGGTCCTGGGCCTTTTTTAGTTGGGAGGTTTCGTATTCCTGTTTCAATTTCTTTTTGTGTTATGTGTCTGTTTAAGCTGTTAATTTCTTCTTGGTTTAACTTTAGTGGTTCCCACGCCTTTAGATACCCGTCCATTTCTTTTAGGGTTTCAAATTTAGTAGCATATAGGTTTTTAAGTATTCCCTCATAATGTTCTAGATCTTTTTGGTGTCTGTTGTTATGTTTCCCCTTTCATCTCCGATTATGTTGATTTGGATGTGGTTTTTCTTTCTTTTGGTTAACTGGACTAGTGGTCTGTCAATCTTGTTTATCTTTTCAAAGAACCAGCTCTTGGATGCTTTGATTCTTTGTATTCTTTTCTTTGTTTTGATATCATTAATTTATGCTCTGATTTTTGTTATTTCTTCTTGTCTTCTGGGTTTGAGTTTCATTTATTTTTGCTCTTTATGTGTCTTGAGTTGCAATGTTAAGTCATTTATTTGTGTTCTTTCTGATTTTTTAATGTAGGCACTTAGAGCTATAATCTTCCCTCTAAGGACAGCTTTCAGCATGTCCTAGAGGGTTTGTTGTGTTGTATTTTCCTTTTCATTTAGTTCTAGGAATACTTTTATTTCTTTCTTAATTTCTCTTTTGACCCATTCATCATCCAGGAGTGTGTTGTTTAATCTCCACATGATCATGTGGTTACTAGGGCTTCTTTCCGTGTTGATTTGAAGCTTTATTGCATTGTGGTCTGATACAATGCATGGAATTATTTCAATCCTTTTGTATTTGTTGAGGTTATTTTGTGCCCCAGTATGTGGTCGATTTTGGAGAAGGTTCCATGGGATGCTGAATAGAAAGTATATCCTTTGGTGCTTGGGTGTAATACTGAGTAGATGTCTGTTAGGTCCATTTGATATATGGTATTGTTTAGTTCAGATGTCTCTCTGTTAACTCTCTGTCCTGTTGACATAGTTAATGTAGACAATGGAGTATTGAAGTCCCCTACTATTAATGAGTTGGAATTAATGTGGGTCCTAATGTCCTGTAGTACTGTTTTTATGAAGTTGGGTGCACCAGAGTTTGGTGAATATATGTTCATGATTATAATATCTTCTTGGTTTATTGTTCCTTTGAACAGAATGAAGTGGCCCTCTTTATCTCTTCTGATTAGTTCTAGTTAAAGTCTATTTTGTCAGATATTAGAATTGCAATGCTTGCTTTTATCTTACCACCATTCTCTTGGTATATTTTTTCCCACCCTTTCACCTTAAGGTAGAGCCTATCCTTGAAAGTGAGATGAGTTTCTTGCAGAGAACAAAAAGATGGGTTTTGTTTCTTAACCCATTCAGCTAGTCTGTGTCTTTTGACTGGGGAGTTCAGTCTGTTGATATTTAAAGTTATTAATGACAGATGTGTGTTTAATCCTGTCATTTTTATTTCTGTTTATATTCTTGATATAGCCGTACTTTTCCTCAGTTATACCTTCATTGGATTTCTTTACACAACCCCTTAGGTATAGTCTTTCCCTTCTTCAGGTCTTTGTATTGCTTCAAGAACTCTCTAAAGGGCTGGTTTTGTGGACATGAATTCCTTCAGTTTATTTATGTTATGGAAGATTTTTCTTTCTCCTTCGACTATAATAGACATTTTGGCTGGGTATAGTAATCTGGATTGGCATCTGTGGTCATTTAAAACTGGGAATACTTTGGTCCAGGCTCTTCTGGCTTTCATAGTTTGCACTGAAAAGCCAGCTGTAATCCTGATGGGTTTTCTTTTGTATGTGACTTGTTGTTTTTCTTTTTTAGCTTTCAGTATTGTCTCTTTTTTTCTGTTTGTTTAGTGTTTTTACTATGATGTGCCATGGAGAGTTTCCTTTCTGGTCCTGCCTATTTAGTGTTCTATATGGTTCTTGTATTTGTATGGGCATGTCTTTCTTTAATTTTGGGAAAATGTCTTCTATGATTTTGTTGAAGATCTGGTCCATGCCATTATCTTGAGATTCTTCTCCTTCCTCTATGCCTATGATTTGTAAGTTTGGTCTTTTTATGATGCCACACAATTCCTACATATTCTATTCTTTTTTTTCTTATATTTTTCATAATCTTTACTTGAGTGGTCTAGTTTGTCAAATGTTGATATTCTGTTTTCCATTTCATTCATCCTATTGGTGAGGCTTTCCCTTGTCATTTCTAATTGGCTTACTGAGTGTTTCACTTCCTTCTTCATTTCGGCCTGAGTATTCTTCAATATTTCTAATTCTTATGAATGCATTCAGAAGTTTATTCCTATCTTCTTTCAGTTCTTTCATTTCTTTGTGTGTCTGTAAGTTCACAGAATTCTTTAAACATGTGTATAATTCTTCTTTTGAATTCCATGATCTGTGTTATATCCAGGGAATTCTCAATGTACTCCTCTACAGGATCACTGGTATTTGGTAGGGGTATATCATTTGGGTTTTTCATGTTATTTTTTCTCTGTGACTTTAACATGAATTTCTTTTGTAGTTTCTGATTCTTGTGCTAGACTCAAGCCTTCAAGTTTAAGTCTGCTTCTTTTTGTAAACTTTATGTGCTTTTTAGCTTACTTGTTGGGCATGAAGAGCTGGTTGGTCTAGGCTTCAGGTTCTCTCTTTTGATTTTATATTGGAGTGGCCAAATTGCTTTCATCTTCAGGAGTTCCCACAGATGCCCAAGTCAGATGAGGATCAAATGCTCTCAGGCATTCTCCTAAGGTCTGTATCCCTCCAGGAAGGATGTTGTTCTCAGGGATTTGGGGACTGGCCTGGCCTGGGAGCAGGGCCCAGGAAAGATGCTGGTCCCCAGCAGCTGGTGGCCATGCCACCTAGAGATGCAAAGGGAGGTGGGTACAGGAAGAGGCCCCAAGGGCTCCTGCAGACTGCAGGGAGGAACTGGGTTGGTCTTGATGTAAAGGATCAGGAAGCAGTGGTGGTTCCTGGCCAAGAGGTCAGCTCCAGTGTCTCGGGTGCCAAGACAAGAAATGGGCCAGTGCCCATGCTAGGAGGAGAGACGGGGTGGGGGAGCTGGGAGGATGAATGAGGCTGTGGGAGTCAGGGTGCTACTGGACTTACCCAGGAAAGAGGCTGGCATGTTGTGCGGCCCAGGGAAGCAGAGGGAAGTGAGGGTGGGACCAGGCCCAGAGGGGTCCTGGGGACCTCAGGAAAGAACTGGGCTGCTGTGGATGCAAAGGATCCGGGGACAGTGGTGGTTTTGGGCCTAGAGGTCAGCCCTGCTGTCTGGGGTGCCTAGACAAGAAATGGGCCAGTGCCCAGGCTAGGAGGGAAGATGGGGCGGGGAGCTGGGAGGGTGAATGAGGCTGGGGGAATCAAGGTACATTGGGTGCCAGCTGGACTTACCCAGGAAAGAGGCTGGCGGGTTGTGCAGTTCAGGGAAGCAGAAAGAGGTGAGCTTGTCAAAATGTTTTATCACAGCTATAGAAAGCAAACTAGAACACCTGAAAGTGCAGGAGTATGGGTACTTTCATAAATTTTAAAATATGTTTTTGTCAATTTAAAAGCTCAACTTTTTAAATCCAAATTATTCTGAGTAAAGAGAAAATGTTTTTTAGAAAGAGTGAAAATACTTGAATCTTTTATAAACATGGAAACTAACTTTGAGTAAGAAGGGGTTCTGGGAAAACAAATCATAACAAAAAAGATTAGATTAGTGAAAGGAAATAATATCTCATTTATAACATCATTAACATGAAGCTTAATGTTATTTTATCATTTAAGAATATACCAAATGAAACATGAAGTATCAGAAACAATTTAAAAATATATAATTATAAACATTAAGAAACATGAAATGTGAAATAGTCTGTAAATTGGCGCTGTTGAAAATGAGCATCATCCAGCATTTTTGAAGTTCAAATCGATGTGCTCTCAAATGAAGTTGGCACATGTTTGACTTGATAAATGAGAATCTAAAAGTTCATCTCCTTGTGTTTTGTAGCATAGGAGTAGGTTAGAAGTACCTGGATACAGTCTTTTTCCTCCAGTCAAAATGGAGTCTTCAAGCAACATCCTTTTATTTTTCTTCCAGTGGATTTTTGACCTTTAAAGAAGACTCTGAATCTAATTCTGAATGTTTCAGTCATCATGTTTAAAAGATCTTGTTTTGTAAGTCAGTTTTTGTAAACATTAAGAATAGATCCATACTTCAACTGTATTGTTGTAAACAGAGAATCAAGCATTACTTTTATCTCACAGTACTGAACTTTGATCTTAAATGTTTTTTAAGATTTATTTTATTTTTAATAATGGGTGAGTGCGTGAGTGTATGTGTGCATGTGCGTGTGTGTGTGTGTGTGTGTGTGTGTGTGTGTGTGTGTGTGTGTGTGTGTGTGTGTTTGTGTCTGTGTCTGTGTTTGTGAACATGACTGCAGGAACCCACAGAGGCCGAAGGTACTGAATCCTAGAATTACAGTTGGTTGTTAGCCACCTGACATGGTGCTGAGACCTGCACTCTGGAAGAACAGTTTCTGCTCTTCATTGCTAAAAATTCTCTCCATCTTCACCTTCAAATTTTGTGGGGGGTTCTCTTTCTTGGGTTTGGTTTGGTTGTTTGTTTGTTGAGACGGGATCTCACTTTTCAGCCTTGACTGACCTGGAACTCCCTCTGAAAACCAGGCTAGCTTTCAATTAACAGAGATCCATGTACCTCTACCACCTGAATGCTGGAATTAAAGGCTTGCACTACCACCCCCAGCTTAATTTTGGAACAATTTTTATCTTACCATGCAGAGTCCTTTCTCAATCTAAGGCATTTTTAACTTTTTTTAATCAAAAACATACAAATAACATTTAACCTTTTATCTTCCTTCTTTAACATGATAGTTTTGTTCTTACAATTATTGCCAGAGTCCCCCACTTCTAAGTTATTCATTAGCAATACTGAAAGCAGTGGACATGTTGCTTTGGATCCAAAAATGTGCTGCTTTGAGGAAGTTCTCCATTGTATCTCAGGCTGCTCTCTTGGAAGCAAGAGCCTGGCTAAGGCCACTTGGAGGATCAGCATTTATGATGTCCCCTAGGAAAGCCATGTACTGTTCCAGACACTTAGGTCACCCCGAATTCCATGTTCCAATGTGGTAAGAGTTTCATAAAATTTTGATAGTAAGAGAATAAAGAAACTCATGAATCAAAGAACTTTCTAAACACTTTGGCACACACATGAGATAAAAAATTAAGTGGTTAGGTCAGAGAAAGTGGTGGGAAGAGTGGGTTATCCTCAGATTTATCTTTAGTTTTAATATGATCTCTAAAAAAATTAAATTAATTTCTAACTTTAAAAAATATTTTTCTTATTATTATTTTATGAGTAGGAGTATATTGCCTGCACCTGTGTAAGTGCATCTGTGTTATACAATGCTCATAGAGGTCACAGGAAGGCATCCAATTCCTCTGGAACTAAAGTTACAGATGGTTGCTAGTCAGTATGTGGGTGCTGGGAATGAAAACTGGGTCCTCTGCAAGAGCAGCCAGTGCTGAACCCACTTCCTCTGCAAGAGCAACGAGTGCTCTTAACCATTGAGCCATACCTCCTTATAAGAAATTTTATTTGCAGGGCTGAGGAAATGGCTCACCAGTTAAGAACACTGGTTGTTCTTGTGGAAGAACCAGGTTCGAATCCCAACACCCATATGGCAGATAACAACTGTCCGTAACTCCAGTTCCAGGGGATCTGACAGCATCTTCTGTCCTCCGTGAGCATTGCATGACATGGGTACATTTACCTACATGCAGGCAATACATGCATACACATAAAAATGATAAATAAAATAGTTTTAAAAAGAAATTTTATTTGCAAATATTTTTGCCTTTCTGGAAATGGTCTGTTCACATTATTCATAATGTCCTTTGTTCTTTGTTATTAATAGTTTTCAAATTGACACTATGGTTGTGTGCATTTGGGATATGCAATTTGATAATTATACACACTTTGGAATGATTAAACCAAGCTAATGAAAATTGCCACAACTTTCCCTATCTTTCACTTTTATGGCCTAATATCTGAAATAGGACTTTCAGTCATTCTGAAATAGACATTATCATTGGCTATAGTCTTTGTACTGTGTCATTCTCTCAAGACTTAAACATTTTACTCTGTGACCATTCTCTTCTGCCTGCTATTCAGTCTCTGGTTAACTGGCATTTTGTTTCCTTTTCGATAGAATTTCAACTTTTTAGATTCCACATATAAGTGAGATCATGAAGTGATCTCTTTCTGTGCATGGTGTATTTCATTTAGCCTCATAACTTTAGGGTTCATTCATGTAATTACAGTGACAGGATTGCCTCCTTCTAAAGGTTTACCTGCATTGCAATCTATATCTACATCTACATCTACATCTACATCTACATCTACATCTATATCTATATCTATCTATATCATCTATCTATCTCCTCTATCTCTATCTCTATCATCTATATCTATATCTCTATCTATATCTATATCTATATATCTCCATGTTTTCTTTACCCATTAATATATATTTACTCTCCCTTTCTTGATTATTGTGGAAAAGGCAACAGTGACCATATGAGTGTAACTATCTCTACAACAGATTCTTCCAATTTGTGTGTGTGTGTGTGTCCAAAAATTGAACTCTTAGGTCATATACATCTGATACTATACCTTGATGCACAAATGTTTTCAAATTTTCTAAGACACAAGCTATTTTGTTCATGCCTTTGTATTTGCTGTCACTGCAAATAAATCACTACCAAACACAGTTGCATGAACCTTTGATCCTTCCTCTAATTGTTTTATAGATTTTAGTTCTTTGATCCATTTTGAGGTTTTTTTTTTATGGTTGGTGAAGCTTTGACTTCATTCTTTTGCCTTGCTCTCCTGGTTTCACAGTACCACTTGCTGAAAAGACTATTCTTTCATCATTTTACAGCCTAAGCAGTGTGGTCAAAAATGATTTGGACACAGAGGTGGAATTGGACAACAAGAAAAACTTCTAAGATTCTATAGATAATATAATTATTATGCTGGACAACAATTCTGTCTTTCAAAATTACTGTTTGAGATGAATATCCCCAACACAAAGATGACAAGCTCGGTATAGTGGCACATGCTTTAATCCCAGCACTTTGGAGGCAGAGTCAGACAAATGGCTGTGATGATTGAGTTCAGCCTTGACTGCACAGTGAGTTCCATGCCAGCTGGGGCTACATGGAGACCCTGTTTTAATAAGCCAAAAGGAAAAAAAAGAAAAGAAAAATATAATGAGGTGAGGAACAGTCCCAATTCTCTGATCTGCCTGCATATACATGTACTAAAATATTACAATGTATGCATTACAAGCATATACATTTATTATGATTGAATTTATTTTTTAAATTTAATTATTAGGCAGTTCAAACGAATCTTTCTGATATTTCAATTCTATCTTCTTGATCTATATGCCTGCCTTTATGTCATTATCACTATATTCTGACTACTGCAGAATGTCTTAAATAATGAAATCAGAAAGTGTGTCCTCCAATTTTATCTTCAAGATTGTTTTAATACATCATTGTTCCTTGAGATTCCACATGAATGTTCTTCATTTGTACAAAATACCACTCTGATACTGATAGGATTTGAAATGTGTCTATAGATCACATTCAGTAACATTGTCCTCTTTAAGAAAAATTAATTTGTCATGCAGGCAAGATGGTGAATGCCTTTAATTCCAATTATTCAGGAAGAAGAGGCAGGAAGATCACAAGTTCTAAGAGTGTCTAGTTCTCATAGTAAGTTGAAGGCCAGCCTGATCATCTTAGCAATACCCTGTTTCCAAATAAACATAAAAGGCTGAGAGCAGGGGATAAAGCTTAGTGGTAGAGCTCTCACTTAGCATTCTCAGGACCCCTGGGCTCAGTCCCTGGTGCAGCGATCACCAATCATAATGAGATTAGGCCTTCCAATCCGTGAACATAATCCGTCTTTGCATTTACTCATGTCTTCTCTCATCATTTCTTCCAACAATACTTGGTGAAGTTAATTCTAAGTACTTTATTCAAAACTTTTAGATTCTCTCATAAATAAAAATATTTTCTTAGTTCATTCCAAATTCTGCATAGTTACGGCTATGACTGTGGCTCAGTGGCTGACCACTTGCTTAATGCACATGAAGCCCTTTGTTCAATCCTCAGTACTCATAGGAAAAAAAAAAAAGGAACTCGGACTTTTTATTCTTAATGTTAGTATATAGAAAGAAAATGGATGTGGTCATGTTCATGTTGTTATGCTTCAATTTGGATAATAATGCTCATGGGTTTAGGGCAGATGGAAAAGAGGTTAAAGGCCAAATTTCAAAACTGGTAGTTTTCACCCTCTAAGACACAGCCCTTGTGGGATTATATGTGTAAGGTGTTAATGGGGAACTATGTCAGTGAAGGAAATTATGAGAGAAAGAATGAGAGGACCCTGGCATAGCCCCTCAATTCATATGTGGATCTGATGGTCCTGGAGTCAGACAAGGGGGCATGTCTTACATTGCATTAGTTCTAATAGTGTTTCTGCAGTCAAGTCTCCCATCTGAGTGAAACTGATTCTTAAAGAATTTGGCTTGTTCTCCTACCCACACTGGATGCATGGATATTGCAGGCACTAACCAAAGGAGGTGGTGAATTGAGAATTCACTAATCTGTGATTTCTATCAGTTAATGGCCATAAGAGACCTTTGCAGAACATTCACATTCACAGCTCCCACTACTGCACTGAGAAAAAGATACAAACATGAAAACATATGAATTTTCAACATAGGAGATGGCAATCACCTTTTCTGACAATACCAAAACCTTCAAATAAGTGCCAGGAGGAAAATGATTGGATTCAGGATCTGAAAGAAGAGATGATCAACTTTGAAACACAATGTGTGGAAAAAACTTGTTAATCACCTCACCCCTCAATTTACCTAATTAACTTGACCATAGAAAATACATACCCTGGAGCCTGGTGTGGTGGTACATACCTTTGATCCCAGCACTCAGAGGCAGAGGCAGGCAGACCTCCATGAGTTCAAGGCCAGCTTGGTCTACATAGTGAGTTCCAGGTCAGCTGGGGCTACAGGGAGACCCTGTCTCAAAAAGACAAAAAAGAAAGAAAAGAAGAAAGAAGAAAGAAGAAAGAAAGAAAGAAAGAAAGAAAGAAAGAAGGAAGGAAGGAAGAAAGAAAGAAAGAAAGAAAGAAAGAAAGAAAAAGGAAGGAAGGAAGGAAGGAAGGAGAAAGAAAGATTCCCTGGAAGAAGAAATGGAGCTTATTCCTGACAAAAGTTCTTCTCCAGGACACAGTGTAAAATATGTTCACATTCATTCCTTTTTCTGGTTTTTTTTTTTTTTTTTTCATGACATGCAAGGACGTTCTGGTTTCTCTGCTGGGGCCATTGCAGGCATCATGATTGGAGTTGTGGCTGGGGTGACTCTGATAACAGCCATGGCTTATGTCCTACATTACAGGAAGACTGGAACGTACGGCAGTTTTCCTCTTCTGTATTCTTCAACTCTAAAGGCCATGCTTGGGAGTGGGCAAAGACTTCTTTATTTCTACATCGGCTCTGGCTCTCCTCTCCTAAACCTCTGCTTCCCACACTAATCCTGTGGTTTCAGCCTCCTTCTCATTATGTTTTCTCTCTCTCTCTCTCTCTCTCTCTCTCTCTCAGATCTAGTTTATAGTAAAGGATTCATTTATGTTCATCTACAGCTAGTCGCATGCCAGTATAACAAAAATAAGTAAATTAGGGAAACAAGAAAATCAAGAAAGGCAAGCGTCATGCCCTGCTTAACCCAACAGCAGAAGGAAGGAGAGTACAGTATGTGAATCCAGACAATGCAGACACATCAAGTCCTCTTGGACAGTAAAATGAGGAGGAAACATAAAGAGAATGTACCTGTGGAAAGAAAACATGAGAGGCTTTAAGGTATAACAGGTACAAAAGCAGCCAAACAATAAAGGACCTACAGTGTTTGGATTGTAGCTTTGTAGTAAAATATTGTCCTAGATGTAATTTCTAGGACATGTGGAAAACTGGACCAAATATGGACATTCAGCAAACATGAAAGGAGCAAATACTAGGAGGGATAATGAAATGGGAATAGTACTCATTGTCTAATATTTATTTAGGGGAAGTGACCAGTACCAACTCTGAAAGTACCCACCGTCAGTATCCAACCCAGTAAGTAAATCTGCTAATACTATGAGAATCAGTGTTCTACCATGTGTCCTGCACTGTATGGGTCCTGGGTTCTTTTCACACACTGGGTCCCTTTAGTCCTCACAACTTTCCTTGCTACAGAGGGATCCTCTCTGAAGAGAGGACCACTCCACCCATTCTAGGAAGATCTAAGGGAGCCACATTTCTTGGAATCACCCCAACTTCTTTCCTCTTGCCCTATTAGAAATGAGGGCATTCCCCTTTGTCAAAATTTCCTTGTCTGGTGGACATTCTGAGTGCTCTGGGCAACAATGCTCCTGCTTGCCATTAGAGCATGTCACTGAAAATCACACCTGGGCAAAAACGCAAGTCCTTGTGAATTGGCTGAAAACAGAGGAGGCTCTGTTCCTTCTCTTATACTCATACAGTGGGACTGGGCCATTGATTCTAAAGGAAGCTAGTTTCTTAATAGATAAGGGGCTGCCCCCCAGCACCCCAACTACCTTCTCCTGTTCTCACCTAGGAATTAGCATTAGTAAGGTCTGCATGTCCATGAATTGCTAATATTTCCTAACTTCCCCTAGATCTGGGCCCCTATGGCAACTCTCCTGATTATTAAGTGCTTTTGCTGGCTACTTTCTCATGGAAGTGTCTGTCACTGGAAAGACTGTGTTTTTTGTGTCACTTTGGTTTCTATTGTTGTTATTGTTTGCTTGTTTCCTTCTCAGACAGTTCTCACCATGGATCCCATGCTATCCCTTGTTGGAATGCCTTTAAAAATGGACTTAATATAGCCTAATGACTTTTGATTAACCCCAGTGAAATTATGTGCTCTTATGTCTTATGACCTAGGCACATATCTTGTGCCCTTGGCAACCTCAATTTGGTAATCCACAGCACAAGGTAATGGATGAATATGTGCATGTTTGAGAATTACCATATCAAGGTGTGCAAAGGTGGTGCACCCATATCCATTCTATGCAATGCAAATTGGGAAGGACCTTGAGTGAATGAGATATTCTAGAAGTAAGGATGAAAAGGCAAGATGATCTGTTAGGGTGGTGTCAACTTTGCACTTCCCTAATTGAAGACAGAGAAGATATTATGAATAAAATTGTGAGTGAGGCTGAGTTGAGGACACAGTTCCAGAAGCAGAGTTCTGGAGACAGGTCCATTAGCACAGTTCCAGGACAGAAGACTAAAAGAGATATCTAGGGGAGCGAGTGTCCTCAACACTCAGGCCTGCTCTTTAAAAACTGCATTTCAGGGGCGGGAGAGATGTCTCAGCAGTTAAGAGCACTGGCTGGTCTTGCAGAGGACACAGGTTTAATTCTCAGCATCCACATGGTGGCTAACAACCACCCATAATTACAGTTTCAGGGGATCTGACATCCTTTTCTGACCCCTGTTGTCACTGCACAACATGGGTGCCCTTACGTGCATGCAGGCAATGCACTTATACACAAAAAATGAAGTAATACACAAAATATTTTTTTTAAATAAAAACTACATTTAAGATGTTGGCTATTTATTCAGGAAATTGTATTGTTAGCATAGTAATGTTGTAATCCTTTAGCTCAATATGTAATCAAGGCTGATCTTGAAGTTGTAACAATTATCCTACCTTAGAATATCAACTACTAGATTTATAAGTTTGTGCCACCATACTTGACTATCAATGAGGTATTCTTGGAGACACTAAGACGACATCAAGCTTGAGTCTACAATCTTTGCTGCTGTAGCAAAGAAATATTTTTAAATCCCATCCATGAGTATTAAACAAAAACATGTGATTTAGAATTGTACCCATTCTGTGTTTAAATAATTGGCAGTGACTTTTTACTACTTTGTGGTCTTGATAAGCAGCTTCAATTCACCGGTCACCAGTCTTGTCATATACCAAATCAGTGTTCTGCCTATTTGAGAAAGAGGATAAAAGGATTATATGAGTTAATAGTTGCATAGCACTCAGAACAACGCCCGAACAATAAAAGTAACATATCATTCTTTTCTGTCTACACTCAGTCTCTAAGTACTCTGATGATCAAAGGATGATTTCCATCCTAATGGATCTGAGATCCTGGTTTCTTTATTTTGTAACAATTTTAACAACATGTAATCATTGTCACCTTTCCATATAGTACACACATATACTCAAAAGTGCTTAAATCACTATTTTAGAGTTAAAATTAATACTATTGCTTTATTTATTCCTTTTAAAAATTATTTATTTAACAACCACATACTTAGAAGAAGCATTTCATTACAACAGCATTGACATATTCAATGACAATTTCCGGAGTTAAGATGCATCTCTTTCAAAATTGGCTGTAAATTTTTAGGTTTACAATTGAATTAATACTGTTATACAATACTGTACTCAATATAAACCCTTTAAGGCATAAAATTAAATGAGGTTTTAACCTTTAAAAAAGATCTCAATTTCATTTTTAAAATACACAGTTTCATACAGAAAAATTCATTTTAATGTAATTAACACTTAGATGTTTGCACATGCATTTCTAATCTCTATATATCTGATTATTACTAGTCACAGTCGGTTACTTTCTGAGCTTCTTGGCATCTAAATGT
>NW_008340639.1:105809-108156 GCF_000622305.1 Nannospalax galili
AAGTCATCAGGTAGATTTCAATGGTAATATTTTTCACATCTACTAATTATTAAGGAGCAAATTTGTATGCTTTGAAGAATTACTTTTTAAATTTTTAAAAAAATTTAATAACCACGTAATTAGAAGAAGCATTTCATTATAGCTTTAACATATTCAGTAACACACTCCAGAGCAAGAATACATCTCTTTCAAAAGTGGCTGTAAATTTTTAGGTTCACAGTTGAATTAATAGAGTTATACAATATTGAACTCAGTACAAACCCTGTAAGATATAAAGTTGAATGAGTTTTTACCCTTTAAAGAAGAGCTCCATTTAATTTTAAAATATGCTGTTTCCTACATTTTTAAAAATATTACTTTTTTTAGAAGAAGCATATCATTACAGCTTTAAAATGCTCAATAACTGTTTCCAGACAAAGACAGCTCTTTCAAAAGCAACTATAAAATTTTCAAGTTCGCTGTGGAATTAATACAGTTATACAATATTGAACTCAGAAGAAGCCCTGTAAGACATAAAATTGAATGAGTTTTTAACCTTTAAAAAAGATTTCCATTTCGTTTTAAAATATACTATTTCTTACAGAAAGACTTTGTTTTTGCTACTAACACTGATATGCTGGCTCATGCATCTCTAATCTGTATGTATCTGATTATTAATAGTCATAATCAGTTGCACTCAGATCCTTGGCACCTGTGTATGTCTATAAAGTCATTGGGTAGATATCAATGGTAGTGTTTATCAACTCTACTTATTAACATGATGTAAATTTTTATGCTTCCTCCTCAAATATAACTCAATTTTAAAAATTGGTTGATTTTGTGTGTGTGTATATCACACAGAACATCCCAAACCATCTTATTCAACTATACACCCATTTCTCAGATGACACCCTTCCATAGCCTCCCTCCCCCCCCTAGAGCCCTTATACTCTGATATCTGCTGTGTTGTCGGCAGCCCAGCCATTCCCCACTACTTGTCCATCTGGTGAATCTAGTCAGCCTATCTAGAGGTCTTTGTTTTAGGAAGGTCAGCTGTTCCTCCTCTAGCAACAATGAGTTGTCTATATTCCTTTACATAAGATTGAGGTCTGCTGTTCATTTTCCCCTTCTATGCTGGGTTACTATCTGGGAGTCCCTTGGGTCACCTGGGCCAACAACTCAAAAGAAGGTATCTCCTATCTGGCATCGTTGCTTGTTATGTACATATGGATTCTTAAAAAATTATATTGTCCTTTTTAATCTTTGGTTATACTTTCCTTTTGGGTGTTTAAGGCCATAGAGTTGTCCCAGATAAACCAATTTATTTTTACTCTTAAGGTCATTTGAGGATCTGTTCCTCAGGTGTCACATGGGCTTGGGAGGAGCCCCTAGCTTCTTTCTTTTACCAGTTCCATCTGTGTGAAGATAAGTCAAAGGTTCTGCTTGACCATGGCTGGCTTTGTTTGGAAAGATGGAGGAAATGTTTCCTCTGTGTTGACCCTCCTCTTTGTAGACTGGACACTGGTTCAAGTCCACCTCATGGGGTCTCCAGGGCCTCCTTGATCAAGAGGACAAGTGACCTACCACAACTACAGGAAATTTTGGGAGATGCTCATAGTCCCCTGGAACTAGTTGACCTAAGAGGGCAAGGAGCAAAAACAGTCCTTTATGTCCCTCTGACCAAATTAGTATAGGCTTCAAAGTATGTCTGTTAAACATCCAAGAATGTTAGTTCCACCGGTCTGGTACTTTTAATTACTGTGTGCCATGTAGATAAATCTTGGGCAAAGACCACTTGTTCTCAGATAAACTTTACCTAGACATATAGTTCTTGATCTGGTATGTATAATTTTTCAGTAGGTTGTTGGACTAATATGGTTCCCTCTTGTTTTAAAACTAGCTAGGCATTATTTATCTCTCGCATTGTCTAACCCCTCCATCATCATTTCCCCAATTAAGGTGCCCCATTTTTCCCTTTCTCCCTTAATAATACTCTTATCCTATGGTCCCACCTCTCTTGAGCTCCTTCTTTCCCTTTATCCCCTATGTTCCTTGTATAGCCTTCCCTCCCCCCTCCCTTAAGCTAACCCAATATTTATCCACATTTACCTTATTAAGGCCTGTTTCCTACTGCTCTCTTTCAGGTCTTTCTTTTTCTTTACCTTCCTGGTTCCTTTCCATTATCCTGGTTCCTGTAGTTATGTCTGGTTACATACTTATCAGGATTTGGTTCCACATATGAGGGAGAACATACGTTCATTTTTTTTCTGAATCTGTGTTACTACACTTAATATAACAGTTTCTAGTTCCATCCATTTACCTGTGAATTTCATGATTTCATCTTTCTTTACTGCTGAGTAAAACTCCA
>NW_008340639.1:109090-130124 GCF_000622305.1 Nannospalax galili
GTGGGGTTTTTTTTTGTGCCAGTACCATGTTGTTTTTATGACTATAGCTCTGTAATACAGTTTAAAATCTGGTATAATAATCACCCCGGAATTGCTCTTAGTGCTCAGGATTGCTTTGGCTATCTGAGGTCTTTTGTGCTTCATTATGAATCTTAGGATGATTCTTTCCAATTCTGTGAAAAATGTCATGGGGATTTTGATTGGCATTGCAATGAATCTATAAATGGCATTTGGTAGAATGGTCAATTTCACAATATTAATTCTTCCAATACATTAGCATGGAGGTCATTCCATCTTCTGATGTCTTCCTCAATCCCTTTCTTTAAAGATTTAAAATTTTCATTGTAGAGCTCTTTAATGTCTTTGGTCAGGTTTATTCTGAGATATGTTATTTTGTTTTGCATCTACTGTGAAGGGGAGTGTTTCCATGTACTCATTCTCTGACTGGTTGTTATTTATATACAGAAGGGATACCGACTTTTGTAGGTTAATTTTGTAACCTGCCACTTTACTGAACATGTTAATAATTTCTAGGATTTTTCTGGTGGAATTTTTGGCATCTCTTAGTTATAATATCTGCAAAAAGGGATAATTTGATCTCTTCCAACATTTACTCCTTTAATTTCTTGCTCTTGTCTTATTGCTCTTGCAAGAGTTTCAAATACTATGTTAAAGAGAAGTAGGGATAGTGGACAGCATTGTCTGTTTCCTGATTTCAATGGGAATGCATTAACTGGAGGAAAGACAGCATGTTCAGCAAATGGTGCTGGCAAAACTGGATCTTCACTTGTAGAAGAATGAAACTAAACGCCTATCTTTCACCCTGCACAAAAGTCAATTCCAAATGGCTCAAAGACCCCAATATAAAAGCCTGAAACAAAGGCCTTCTCTGCATCTATTGAGATGACCATGTGGTTCTTGTCTTTGAGCTCATTCATGTGATTTATGATGCTTATTGACTTATGTATATTGAAAGATTCCTGCATCTCTGGAATAAAACTGACTTGATCATGATGTTTTTTCTTTTTGATGTATGTCTGTAAGCAATTTGCAAGTATCTTGTTGAGAATTTTTGCATCTGTGTTCATTAAGGATATGGGTCTATAGTTTTCTTTTTTGGTTGTATCTTTACCTGCCTTTGGTATTAGAGTGATGCTGGCTTCATAGAAGGAATTTGGAAGTTCTCCCTCCATTTCTATCTTTTTGAATAAATTAAGTAGTATTGGATGTAGATCTTCTTTAAATGTCTGGTAGAAGTCTTTGTGAATCCATCTGGTTCTGGGCTTTTTTTAGTCAGGAGGTTTTGTGTTACTGTTTCAATATCTTTTTGTATTATGGATCTGTTTAAACTGTTAATCTCTTCTTGGTTTAGTTTTGGTGCTTCCCATGCCTTTAGATATCTGTCCATTTATTTTAGGTTTTCAAATTTAGTAGCATATATGTTTTTAAATATTCCCTTATAATGTTCTGGATCTTTCTGGTGTTTTTTGTGATGTTTGTTTTTGTTGACTTGGAGGTGCTCTTTCTTTCTTTTGGTTAACTGGGCTAGCGGTCTGTCAATCTTATTTATCTTTTCAAAGAACCAGCTCTTGGATTTGTTGATTCTTTGAATTGTTTTCTTTGTTTCGATTTCATTGATTTTGGAGAACTCCTTAAAACTAAAAATGAGAGGCTGGAGAGATGGCTCAGTGTTTAAGAACACTTGTTCTTTCAGAAGACCCAGGCTTGACTCCCAGTACCTACATGGCAGCTAACTACTGTCCATAACTCCAGGTCCAGGGCACCTGGCACCCTCTTCTGGCCTCCACAGTTGCAGTTATGGATCTTAGCATCAAATCTTTATATGTGAGTATATATCCTGTTGTAATCACAAAAGTCAGGAAAATGAACAGGAGTCATGGACATAAAGGTAAGAAAGAGCCTGAGAGTTGGGGTAGTAGGAGACAGATGTTATCTAGCAGGGATTTGAAAAAGGGAGGTATGTAACTGGGAAGGGAGGAGGGAAGGATATATAAAGAACCATAGGGTTAAACTGGAAGAAAGAACCCAAGAGGGGGGGATAATAGAAGGCAGGTATTATCAGGGGGCACTTTTACTAAGGAGGGAGGTGGGAGTGTTAGGAAGAGAGAGCTGGGAGATAAATAATGCTTAGGTTCTATGTAAAACTGAGTGGGGGCGGTATTAGTTCATAAAGCCTACTGAAAAATACACATATACTATCTATATATGAGTGCATGTGTGTGTCTGAAGGAAATGTAAAAACAAACACAGTGCCAGACAGAAGAAACCTCCCTTGGAGTTGTTGGTCAGGACAGTCCAGGAGACTCCCAAAATAACACAGCCCTTGATTACCTTCCAGAACTTGAAGAAAAGATCCTATTGCTGGAGACAGGACATACTTTGAACACAAGACTTGGAGGAATAGAAGTGGAATGGACCTGGAAGCCTCCTCCTTGAAGACTACCCCTCATGGTTTTGGAGGATACTATGGAAGCTGCTAAGGAAGAAAATCAGTCAATGGTTCAACCCTAGCTTTAAAACCTAATAACCATAACAATGACTGACACAGCAAGCTAGGAGTGCATTTTTATCTTGGTGGTACTCAATAGTTATCTAATCGGATTTAAGGCCCACTCAACAGGAGAGAACTCAAGTGTGGCACTGTAAACATGAACAGATAACATACAGCTGGAGAGGTCATAGTGCCTAGAGAAAATCCTATGTCCATGACATTCCTATACAAATGTAATTTCTTACTCTAAATATGGATGCTTATATTTTCAGACAAGTATACCTGTGACCACTCACCAAAGAAGCCTGTTTTTCTAATAGATGGAGACTATTATAGAATTCTACAACTTGTCACTTACAGAGAATAAATGTGAGATGCCCGGCTCTAAAGGACACATATACAATGGAACCTCTACACCCAAGGCTCATGGAACATAGTGGAACAGGGGTAGAGAGAATAGTAATGCATGTCTCAACTCTCACCACTGAAGTTTCTTCATTCAACAGATCATGATGAATGCAGAAGGCCACATCTGGTCAAAATCTTATTGCAAATGCATATAAAATGATAGATTGTGATTGAGAAAGCCTTTATGATAACAATTCTTCTTACTGTTCAATATAGTCTGTAGCTGCCAAAATGGATGAAAACCAGTCCATCCATTTCTGTTCATAACCAAAGGCAGGAACTCGTATAACTATTACTCGTGATCAGTTAATCAGACAAGGAGATTTTGGAACAGTAGCTCTTCAACACACTAGTCAAGCTAACACAAAGACTTAGATCAAAATCCATGTTCTTCATACACCTTCAGGGGGCTTTCTATGATCACAAAAAAGCAATAGAGCCCTTTGTGGACTTATGTTATTCATCTAAAAAAGCTATACAAAGACAGACAATAGACAGTTGCAGCCATATCTCAATCATTGGCTTATAAGAATGCAAATTCTGACCATAAACTATTTCTTCAGTCTGTAGTTGCTACTCCTTTTCAGACTACTGCTGACTTGTGGAGTAAGCCAAAAGACAGGGAGAACCATCTCCTCCTGTTTTCTGTGCTGAGTCTCAGGGGCTAGAGGGCTGCCAGCCCTAGAGGACCTCTCTCTCCTTCCTCCTTTCATTTATCACTCTGTCATCCTCCCAGTGTGGCTCATATTCCTCTAGCAGTTCCATGGACCTACCCAGGGAGAGGTTACATACCCAGTGGTGCCTGGCATGCTAATGCCTATTATACACACACTTGTGTCTCATATTAACACGTTGTCAAAAGGTAGGTCTTCACTCAGGGTGACATGCTGCAGTTGTGCTCAAATCAGTTAAACTGCCCAATTTGGAAGAAACTGAGTAAACACAATTTGTAGTTGCTGGAGTTCAAAGAAAAGGAAGAAAGTATTTCACAACCAGAGCTGGGATCCTTCCTAGTTTGCTTTAGTTCTTATGGAAGTTGGGACATAGATTCTTTCTACATGTACTCACAAACATATAGCGCTGCTACAAATTTGGGGTTGTTCTTCCTTTTACATGATAGAGTAACCTCTCACTCACCCTCTGACCAATTCTATCCCCAGTATGACTTACAGGTTTCTGCTCAGTTGTCATTGGTATCAGACCAACTTTAGCAACTGCCTTTGGTGATAAGATGACCCTGTAGCATGCAGAGCACTGTATAAGACCTTATCATGATGCCTAGGGAAATACTATTTTCAGGAGTTGGCTCTAGAGCCTGAGAATTAATAACAATTTTATTGTATTGATGAAAGTTAACATCGCAAATTTCTGTTCCAAGCCTGTGATGGATAAATGCTTAGAGTCTCTCAGCTGGTGACAGGCTAGAGCTGTCTAAGGTCCACAAGGCTCTCATTTTGCTCAATGTCATGAGGAACAACACAGGACCCTATCTATGGGTGTGGAAACTTGAACCCAGTGAGTGCCATCCAAAGTGACCCAGTCACGTTGAGTGTTACCTGTGAGTGACTTCTAGTCCTTCAGTTCATGGCTGTAACTACCTCAATAAGCAGGCTAGAGACACATCATTTGGTGCATCTTGGATTCATATCACAGACTTACCACATGGACACACAACATGGCCATACTGTCCTATACTGGTTCAAGTACATCAAGGCCAGCCCAGCTTTCAGTCAAGAATGTGATGGAAGAACATCTGACTGCTAAAATGAAAGGTTTCCATCCATGATGGAGAGATACAGGACACTGCATAATTAGGCTCAGTGAACACATCAGAGCATAGTTGGGACATTTTAGTGTGCTTCTGCTAGTGATGGAACCTTGTGCATGCTGGGCAAGTACTCTCTAACTGAGCTAAACCACTAGCTATGCTTGGGACCCATTTAATCAAGGTTGTAACTCAGCTCTGAGAGATACTATAGCCTTCTAAAGACTAGGAGCTTCCCCTTCCTCTGATGGTCTCACACTTGGCTTTAGTTTGTTCTAGATGTTCCAGACACCATAATCATATCTCCTAATATTCATTTCCATCCAGTGACAAGCCTCAGTCTCTTTTTCCATGCACCACCTAACTCACCTGCAAAGTATTCTTGCTTTATCAATGGGAACCTGCAGCCATCCTCACAAGAAATTTTTAACCCAAGATCTCTATTAATAATAGCACATTCTATACTCTGTCTTTTCCAAAACTGCCACTGTCCTGAATAGGACCACAGTTAAAAAAAAATTTCAGGGTCAGGTATGGTGGCACACACCTTTAGTCTCAGCACTCAGGAGGCAAAGGCAGCCAGATCACTTGTGAGTTCAAGGTCAACCTAGTCTACATAGTGAGTTCCAGGCCAGCTGGGGCTACAGGGAGACCCTGTCTCAAAAAGACAAAAAAACCCAGGAGGCAGAGAAGCCCAAACCGTGTGGAGTGTAAGGTCAACCTAGTCTACATAGAGAGTTCCAGGCCAGCTGGGGCTACAGGGAGACCCTGTCTCAAAAAGACAAAAAAAAAAAAAAAAAGTTGCAGTCCTTGGTAACTGGATCTCTGAAATATCAGCACCAAGCTTTGTGGTATGGAATTTTGGTTTCCTGGGAAGATATAGAACTTAATTCACAGCTTATGTCCATGAGTATAAGCAATACCCAATCATCCCCTGATTTTCTCAGTTCAGCCCTAAATCTCCTCCATTCCTTATTTCTATTATTTCTCTTATGTGAATATGAATTCTGTCCATAATGTGGGGAGGGATTCTCCCCATACTGGAAAGACTTGGGTAGTAAGAGAAGTGTTCCAGGGTCCTCATGGTTAAGCATGTTTCTTTGTGCTACTCACCCATGAGCTCATTTTCCCTCCATTTCCTTTTATGATCTCTACGACTCAAAAGGAACCTCAGAGTTTTGTAACATGCTCGCAAAATTTCTCCTCAATGAAAGGAACAGCCCCAACACAGATGCTGGAGAAATAGCTTATATATCTGGATCTCACTCTGCTCTTCTCTCACTAGATTGCTGTCTTTGTTCTGACTCCCTTGGTGGCAGGTGGGATGGTGGTGAAGGTGCCGTGGAGGTCTATTGTGAATCAGGATAAAACACATAACTGAGGGACATGAGACTCTTCCCGGGGCCTTGATCAGGGGAGGGGGAAATGTGAAACAGGACAGATGCCTCTGAGCTGAGTCCTGGCTCTGAAGGCACAGCTGTGTGAGCTGTGGGCACCAGCATGAGATGCACAAGGAACAGTGAGGAACACTCACCTGTAGGACAAGGAGCTTCACTGCGGAGCCCTGTGGGGGACAGGGAAAGAAGTGCCAGGTGCCTATAATTAAGTGAATAGGAGTTCCAGGCTTTTGTCAATATTGTGACCAGTTTCCATTTCGAATGGAATTCACTGAGATATTTCATCCAAGATAGAAGATAAAAGTGTTCTTCAATCATAAACACTTCAGTTTGGATAAACACCCAATCCTAAGGTCTGTACCATTTTAATTTCATGAAAAGTTATTTATAAAAACAAACTCCCTTTCAGTGTAAGACTGCCTTATTATGTAGGGGATGGATAATTTACACTACAGAAAATAGTAGCAAGCACTGCATAAGTGTCAATGAAGTATATGTAACCTCATGAAGAGGCTGCTGGCACATGGGATGAGGAGAGGTTCTTGGTGTGGTATCTACAGAGATGAACAGAATCCAATCAGAGAGCCCTGGGGTCAGAAAAAAACTATAGCTTTCTTTTAAACAATCCAAACGCACAGCCTTGCAGAGGGTCAGGGTCAATTTACAAATCACACTATGGGCCTCAAGAACTTTCTGATCCTCTGAAGTAGGAATACTCACAGTGGGTCCACTCCTCTGTTCAGAGAGCCAGGGTCACAACCCTCTATCCAAGCCACCAAGACCATAGCCACCAAATAAAATGCCATGGTCCTAACCTGCCTCTCACATGCCACTGCAATTCCCATTTGGTGGATCTTCCATGGCTAGAGTCTGAAGAAAGGATAGCACCATCTCAGAACAACAGCAGGCTCCATATAGAACCCTCTATGAGGGATGAGGGCGCATCCAGTGTTTGTCCTTTCATAGGTCCTTAATCTCATTTCTGATTCCTGAGTCATTGTTCCTCAGGGCCTTTTCCTTCTAGCAGACCATCATGCCCTGGCTCAGGACAAAAGTGGCTTCTTACTGCCTCTCCTCCACTCACTATTTCTGGGCCCCTCATCAAACTAAGGTATGGATAAAGTGGTTTCTGGACTCTCCTTGGATATGGGTCCCTTTCTTATACCCTATTTATTCCCAAAGCTCTGAAATTACCATCACCTCATAAATGATCCTTACTTTTCCTATGGCCAGTGTCCAATATGACCTCAGAGAGTCACAACCCTGTGTCCAATTCAGATGGGTGTTCCGTGACTCCAACAGTTGCTTGAGCCCCAAGACCTGGCACAGTGACTAGTCCTATAGTCACTTCACTGTGGAATAAAACTTTCCTTGGAGAATCACAGACTTCTATCATAAACAGCACACAGAAGCTTGACTGCTATGTCAGCCCTGTCCTGTGGAATGGAAGCCAGAGTTACCTCCCCAGCCTCACCTACCCATCACTTCTAAATGATTGGGATGTCTCTATATGGTAGACACTCCATCTCAAGACCCCCCAAAAAGTAGTAAACAGTACAATGTTCCACACTAGCTCTGTGGTGGCAAGGAGGGGACACAGAAGTCTTATTGAGAACATAATCCAGGTGATTCTAAATGAAAAGGATCAGATGCCAAGCCACAGGACAAACCCACAGTTCTCATAAGCCTTGAATTTGGTTGGAGGTGATGTAGTGACTCTGGGATGATGAGTCAGAGAAGAGAGATGACAGTTTGTCATTCCTTATGCATAAGATGTCTCTGACTCAGACTGTCTCAAGAGGGAAATAATTGTTTAACACTGAGCTAAACCATGGGCCTGATAACTAGGAGTAATCACTTGTCAGCAAACCTGAATTCAGGTGGTCCTGGGTCCAGAATGAAAGGCAGCTGCAGTAGGCTGGGATGTATAGGGTGAGAAGGGCTAGATGTGGACATGTCAGTATGTTCAGACAGCAGAAGTTTTCACTTGAGCAGGCAAGTATACACTGGTCTGTAGTCCCAACCTTTGTGACCCAGAGCTGAGGGTGTTCATCACCTGAGGGGAATGTTGGAGAATAACTGACAGCATTGAGCCTGAAGTCAGAGGAGACCAACACCTGGAGCCACCTACTAGCCACGAGGTTCACAGCTGGTGGAACCATGTGGTCTGAATCTCAGGCACAGTACCTGACTTCTTCAGCCTCATCCTGCAGTAGGATAGTTACAGCTCAGTAGATTTATGAAGGCACACGGATAGGTATACCAATACAGATCTGAGTTCTATTGGTTTCCCCACTCCCATGATGCATGGGAGAAAACCCTGGCTAGAACATTGGCCTCTCTAGGTTGTATGAACTAGGGAGAAATAGGCTGACCCAAAGACTACAAAGCTAAATGTGGCTCTCTTAGGCCCTGATGTGCAAAGAGTAAAATTTACTAAAGGGAAGACAGCTTTCCTGGCTATCTGACACATGACTGGTCTGTTTCAGCAACAGCCAAAATGGTAGGTACGAGAAGTCTCGAACCTCAGCTGACCTTGTCCTTGAGCTGGTAGTCTGCAGTTTTAGAGGACCCAGGAGAAAGTCACTCAAATACTTCATCTTTCTCTTTTTTTCTGTCTTTTTAGCTTGTATTTTGATTTTTACTTATGCTTTTTGTGCATTTTGAAGTTCTTTCTTTTAAAAAATAGTTTTTATTCTTACATTCATCTACTTCTGTTTTATATTTTTTTCTTTTGGTGCAGTTACTTCAATCTCTGACTCTCTCTCTCTCTCTCTCTCTCTCTCTCTCTTTCTCTGGCTTTTTGGCTCTGTGTAACCCTGGCTTGCCTAGAACTTGCTACATAGATCATATTGGCTTTAGACTTGTCGTGATCCTCTAGCTTTGTCTCTTGTGTGTTGGGATTGCAGGTGTGCACCAGCATTCCTGACTGCAATTGGATAATTTTTTAAATGTCGTACACTGTTTTCCCTTCTTCATAACATCCTTTTCATTTCACCTTAGTTTTATTTAACCTTACTTCTCTTTTATTTTTCCCATGTGCTCTTCCTTTATCTTATTACTTTTTTATCTTTCCATTTGCCCTAAATAATTTTTAATCATCATAGTGTATTCTGCATCATTTTGTGATTTTCTTTTCTGCAGTCACTGGTGTTATATTAGTTGGTTTTAATTGATTTTAAATGCATTTCTATATCTTGTTCAGTAAGGTGTTGTTGCTGCTACAATGGTTTGTTTTCTTTTCTCTGAATGGTATTGGAGATTAAGTCCTCAAGTGTATGCTGTTCACTAAGAAGATATCAAAATAAAACTGGGAGAAATATCCAGCCAATAGATGGGCAAATCAAAGCACAAAAACACAAGAAATGACAAGGTAAAGTTACACAGTACCTTTGAACATCATGATTCCTCAATTACCTAATAATGAAAATACCAAAATGGCTTCAATGTAGATGAAAAGTTAATCTGCTTGTAAAAAAGTGCTAGTTAGGCTTGATGGTGCACACTTTTAATACCAACACTCAGGAGGCAGAGACAGGCGGATCTGGGGATTGAGGCCACCCTGGCCTACTTAGTGCATTCCAGGCCAAGTGGGGCTACAGAGATCCTGTCTCAAAATAACAACAAAAAAGATGGTAAATAACTTCATGGAAGAAATAAGCAAAATAAGGATATTAATGCAGAATTTGATGAAACAGCAGTGCAGAGGAGAAAATCAGCAATGCAGACGAGAAATTCAACACGTAAGTTGATGTTTTGTTTTATTTTGTTTTGTTTTGTGTTTTAGAGACAGGGTCTCACTATGTAAGCCAGGCTGGTTTGGAACTCATGGAGATCCAATTTCTCTCCTTCCTGAGTACTAGGACTATAGGTGTGCACTACTCCACTCAGCCCAGAAGTTGAGGTCTTGAAAAAAGTCAAACAGAAATGTTGGAAATGAAGTACTCAATGAAATAAAAGTGTAACAAAACCAATACAAATAGTCTAGATAAAGCAGAAGAAAGACTGTCAGAGAATGGAAGACAAAAATCAAGGAAATATTACATTCAAACCTCAACAAAGAAAAAAAAGGAGCAAGATCACATCTTTCTAGAACTATGGCACATGTTCAAGAGATGAAATCTAAGAATCTCTGAAATGAAAGAAGGAACTGAGAGAAAACTGAAGTCACAGAAAATCTATTCAATGCAACAATAGCAGAAATGTCCTCCAATCCAAGGTATCAAATGAACAACCAAGCACAAAAGGCGTTTAAAGCCCCACATAGACATGAGCACAGCAGCTGTCTCCCTGATACATTATAGCCAAGTTGCTGAGACTACAAAACAAACAGTATTAAAAGTACAGGAGATTTTATCTACTCCTGTGTACATCCTCCTGGGAGGGCAGATCTCCTCCAGTGGGGCAGAAGCACAGCTTTCTAATGGCTTACACCAACCCATCTTCTCCCCAGAGCAGGTTTCCTGTATTGGATATACTGACTAGCAGGCAAGTTTGTAGAATTCTGCTGGTCTCTAGCATCTTTTGAAACTTGCCAGGTGTAGGTTGTGACCTCCTTGGCCTTTTTATTCCTCAGTTCTGGGGATCTGATTAAGGGCCTTGGTGTGCTATGGAAGCATGGAACCACTGAGGTACATCTTCAGGCCTTGGTAATTTTTGGACAGGTCTCCCTTTATAGTATATGCTAGCCTTCAACTTGCATTGCTCTTCTGCCTCCCAAGTGCTGAGTTTGCAGGCAGGTGCCACCATGCCCACATCTAACACTTTTCTTATGGGTTCAGTCAGCTTTCTAGAATATATACTTTGGTTTGTGTTCTCCTTCCACATTCTGTATGCCTCTGTCAAGCAGCTCTGCATACTACCAAGACTTTAAACAACTGCACAGACAGATTTGTCCTCTAGTGAGTGAAAGTCAGAAAGTCCACTCTCAACTCAGATGGTGCTCATCCGAACAGAAGCATGGAAAGGAGAAAAGTCTAAGTAACGGTTCAGAGTGAGAGGATTTAAAAATGAGACTCCTGTACAAAGATGTTTAAGATGTTTAATCACCTGTTCCCCTAACTATGGAGGAAGGTGTGTAAACAGCACACACACACACACACACACACACACACACACACACACACAAAACTCTAACTGAATCCTTGACCATGAAAAAGAATGCATTCTCTCTCCTTGTACAAAAGTGAAAGGTGGTTTTCTAAATATTGAAGTCCCGCTAGTGAGAAATTCAAGCCAGCAACTAACTGTTGCCTCTGCTGCACAGAAGCCAAAATGCTCTTTCCTAAATACAAGTATTATCATTAGGACAGAGGAATGGAGATAGGAAAATATAAAGAACCAGCCCAATTGAAATTATGACCCCTTCTGTGACCCTGGAACTGTGGTTGCCTCCCATGCCCCTCAAGCTGTGATCCCCTTCCCTGAACCTGTAGCTGTGGTCCCTTCTGTGAACTTAGAGCTGTAGTTCCCTCCTTTAATGATGGCACTGTTGTCCACTCCCATGAGACTAGAACAGTGGTACCCTCCTGTAAGCTAGAGCTGTGGTCTCCTCTCATGTACCTAGAGTTGTGATCTCCTCCTGTGAGTTTGGAGCTATGGTCTAGTCTCATGAGCTGGAGCTGTGGTTCTCTCCTGTGAACCTGGAATCTTGGTCCCTCCTGTGAACAGAAGCTGTGGTCCTTTCCCTTGAGCTGGAGCTATGGTCTCCTCCTATTAGCCAGATCTGTGGTCTAGTTCCATGAAAGCCTTAACTTGTTCTTTTAAAATATTTTATTGCCTAAGAATTTTAAAAAATGTATTTTGATTAAACTCATACCCTCATGCATTTCTACATCTACCTTCCTATCCTCCACCCAATTTCATGTCTTCTATTTTTATTGATGTAAAAGGCCTCTCCAGTCTAATTTATACTCACCAAATGTTCTGAGGTGTGGGCCAGTCCCCTTGAACCTGGTCAATCTTCCAGGCCCTGGTCAATCTACCAGCTATCATACACTTAAAGAAAACTATCCCTCTCCCAGCAGCTGAACTAAATTTTGAGTAAAATTACTTATAAAGGATGAATTCCTTTTTAAAAATTGAAATGGTCTCTTAAGAATTGAAAGAGTATATTTGCAAATTACAGGTATGATACAGGATTTTCTTCAGAATACACAAAGAATTAATTCAACTCAGCAAGAAAAGATGAGAATCTAATTTTAAAATGGCCACTTGGAAGGAAGAGGTAGGAGGATCCCTGTGACTTGGAGGCTAGCCTGGTCTACATAACAAATTCCAGGCCAACTAGGGCTACATAATGAGAACTTGTCTTGAAAAAAAAATAGGCAAAGACCTTGAATAGACCTGTCTCCAAACAGGTACAAATAGTCAATAATCACATGAATGGAGAACGTGATGGCACAGACATGTAATCCCAGAACTTGCAAGGCAGAGGTAGAAGGATCAAGGGTTTGCCTGAGCTCATAACTGCTACAGTTGTGTTGCTAAAGGAATATATTGTCAAACTGCCTTCTAAACATTTATGTTTTTACCCACAGATTAGTAACACTCATAGCTTTGTTTAGAAAAGCTTATTTTTGCTGTGGGTGTAGTTAATGCAGAGACCCATAATTGGTCAAAGTGCTGAAAATAAATGACTGTTCAGTGCCGAGTCATAAATGGAACGTCTGTCACCCCCTCCAAGGTTCTGAGAACACTGTGGAAGAAGGAGCAGAAACAATGGAAGATCTGGAGGATGAGGATAAGTGTTTAAACTGTTGTCTCATGGACATGGCATGACATTGCACTCATGAAATCATAGCATCAGTGGTTACCTACAGAACTGTGCAAAACTGGCCTGTGAACATTCCAGCATGGATGGTACAGGAGCTTGAGAGGAGACAGCTTTTCCTGAGAAGCCACTGACAGTTAATATCTACCAGGGAATGAGGAGGCATTTTCTTTAGTAGGTAAGTTACCCATCCTACAGCAGGTAATCATACCACCACCCATATTCATGCAAGAAACCCAATGAAATTCAGTGGGTGTTCTACTTTGCTTTGTATTTTCTATTTCCATGATAAAACACGAACCAGAAGCAACTTGGATATTAAAGGGTTTATTTGGATTATACTTTCATGTCACAGTTCATCACTTAGAGAAGCCAAAGCAGGAACTCAACAAGCCCAGGAACATGGAGGCAGGAGCTGAAGCACCGAGGAATGCTGTTTACTGGCCTACTGCTCTGTCCCATGGTCAACATGGTTTCTTGATGACCCAGGGCCACCTGCCCAGGGGTTGCACAACCCACAGTAGACTGGGCCCACCCACATCACTCAACCAACAAGAAAATGTTTCAAATACATGCATACAGGCCAATCTGATAGAAAAAATTCCACAACTGACTTTCCTTCTTGCCCAGGTGTGTCAGGTTGACAACTAAAGCTGTCCAGCACAGTGGGTAACACAGCAGAAAGATATGAGTGACTCAGTGCATAAAAGCATTGCCATAAAAGCCAGACGTCCTGAGTTTGATCTGAAGAGCCAACATAAAGGTAGAAGAGAATTCACTTCCCAAAGTTGTCCTCTGACCTCCACAAATCCCACACTCACACATCACATGTACATACACACACACACACATACACACACACACACACACACACACAAATACAAAAGTGTACATACAATCCTAACTAGTTACATAGATATATTGCTATAAAAAGAAATAAAAGTAGTAGGAGATCAGAGGTAATGGGGTATAGAAGACTAAAATTATATATATATATATATGAATTGTCAAGGAATGAACTTAAAACACTCTTTTAAAGTAAGTGACTCCAATCCTTTTCACTGTTTGAACAAAAAGAAGGCTATACAGGACAAAATTATCTCCTCAGACCCTTCCTTTGAAAACATAATAATAGCAAAAAAAAAATGCTTTGGGGACTGGGGAGATGGCTCAGCAGTTAAGAGCACTGACTGCTCTTGCAGAGGACCCTGGTTCGATTCCCAGCACCCACACGGTAGCTACAAACCGTCCTTAACTCCAGTTCCAGGGAAATCCAAAGCCCTCTTCTGACCTCTGCGACTTTGCACGACACGGGTGCACTCACATACATGCAGGCAATACACTCATACACACAAAATTATCTGAGATCAAGGCTAGTTTGTTCTTCATAACAAGTTCCATGCCAGCTGAGTCTAGAGGGAGACCTAGTCTCAAAGAAAGAAAAGAAAGAAAAAAGAAAAGAAACCAAATTTCTTAGAAACTGGATGAATTCAAAAGAAAAAGTGAAGTGACCACCTACAGAGGAGAAGGCAATATTTATAAATTGTATGTATGATATGGTTTTCATGTTCAAAAATGATGCAACTTAGCAACAAAAAGCAAATATCTTCACTTTAAGATGGGCAAAGGACTTAAGTAGACATGCCTCCAAATAAGATGTACAAACAAGCCAATAAAAACATGAAAAAATTCAATATCATTATCATTCAGAAAATTCAAATCCAAATTAAAGTGACATCTCCCCAAATCGTATGTTAGTTTCTAAAAAAAGATAAGTTCTCCCATGACGTTTCCTGAGAACATGTAAAGAAATTAATATCACCTGGTGTGGTGGCAGACGCCTTTAATCCCAGCACTCCAGAGGTAGAGGCAGACTGACCTCTGTGAGATCCAGGCCAGTCTGGTCTACATAGGGAGTTCCAAACAGGCAGGGGCTATGGGAGACCCTGTGGAAAAAAAAAAGAGAAATGAATATTCACCGTAGAGATATGGCAGCAATAGACTAAAGAAAGAATTCTGTCCAAGACCAATTTGGTGAACCAATGAGTTTATTGAGGTTGCTTACAGAAGCATGAGTAGCTACACCTCTGGGAAGATCCCTGGGTCACTTATGAGCAGCCCTACTACTGAAGATGCTCATAGGATTTGAGGCCTGCTCACCAACACTGCTGCAACCCCACACATGAGCTTGAGATCTCCTAGTGCACTTCAGAGGGTGACATCGGGATGTATAATCAGCACTTGGAAAAATTATTTCCATGAAACATACCTGTCCTGCAGCCTGGTTTCCATCCCTGTCCCAACAGACATGCTCTGAGGTACTGACTCCTTCCCATGTCTTCAGGACTCCACTCTGCCAGAGGATCCTGAACAATCCACTCTCTTCTGGACTCTCCCAGGGGAAAGACAGAGTGATCAAAGGGGAATCACCTAGGGAGAGGACAGAGCCATCCCAGGAAGGTCAAGGAGGAAATGTGAAAACTCATAGCTACCCTTATACTTTCCATGTACTACAAACAAAAAGAGGGAAGCTAGTTCCCCCTTAGCCCTAAGATGACAGAAGATTTCCTTATTAGTTTAAATGAAGTAAAATTTAAAAATCCTCACAAATGTAGGGGAACCACCATTAAGCAAAAAGACCCTCACTTTACTTGGCGTCACATAATTTACACAAAACTGTGGAACCTGGAACCCAGTGATTGCCAACTAAAGTGATCCAATCACCCTGAATGTTACCTGTAACTTCTATTCCTTCATGTCTGAAGCTGCCCAAATACACAGGGCTGGAGCCAGGCCACTCAGTCCCTGAGTGTGGGGTCCATGACCCAGACACCCTGTTCATGGTATCCTGTACCATGATCAAACACATCAAGCCAGGACCAGCTTTGAGTCAAGAATAGGATGGAGGAATTTATCAAGCACAACAATGTTGAGGGTTTCCATCTGTGATGAAGAAGTGAGGGACATCCCAGCCTCAAGCTAAGAGAAGAAATGAGAGTATAGTTCAAGCTTTTCAGTGTGTGTTATCTATTTGGGAGACTTGAGGTCTTCTCACACCTAGGCAAATACTCTTCCACTGATCTACATGCTTAGCCCTGTTTGGGACCTATTTGTCTGGCGTAACACAGCTCAGAGAGCTACTGTAGCTACTATAGACTCCTACCGACTAGGATATTCCCTTCCCTCTGATTAGATTACATGTGACTTTATTCTATTTGCTCCAGATAGTCTGGATGCTCCCATCATATCCCCCTACCACCTGACCCATATTTTCACACAGCCTCTCCTACCTCACAGGCCTAATCTACCTACACGACATAGCTAGCTTATCAAAGGGAAGCCCAGTCATCCTCACAAGAGCCCTTTATACCCAACATCAGTACTAATAATAGTAGATCATATATCTGCTTGCTTCAACCATAACTCTGCCACTGGTCCCAACAGGACCATGGTTAAAAGAAAATTACAGTCATTAGCCAAACATGGTTGTGCAAACCTTTAATGCCAGCACTCAGCAGGCAGAGGCAGGCAGATCTCTGTGAAATAGAGGCCAGTTGGGTCTACATTGTGAAATCTAGGCCAACTGTGATTACAGGGAGACTCTGTCTCAAAAAGACCAGAAAAATAAAAGAAGAAAATTACAGTCCTTGGTAAGTGGATCCCTGAAATATCAGCACTAAGCTTTGAATGGAGTCTTTTCATTTACTTGGAAGACTCAATCCTCCCTTGAGTTTCCCATCCTATGCCTGAACTTCCTTCTCTTTGCCTTCGTCTTTGATATCTCCTAGAAGTGGGGATCCACCTGATATGTGTCACTAATAATTTGATATAGCTATTTTACTCCCTCTTCTCTAAATTAAAATTATATATGCATGTTTGTGTGTATGTGTGTGTGTGATTGTGTGTATGTATGTGTGTGTGAGAGAGACAGAGACAGAGAGAGACAGAGAGAGAGACAGAGAGAGAGAGAGAGAGAGAGAGAGAGAGAGAGAGAGAGAATGGTGGACATGAGAGGATCCTGGGGGCCATGCACAGGAAAGTGGGAAAAGTAAACCTCAGGGTAGATGCCCCTTAGCTGGGTCCTGGCTATGAAGGTCCATTAGTGTAAAGCTGTAGAGAGCAACACATATAATGACATCAGAGAACAGTGAGGAATACTTACTTGGAAAACAGGGAGCTTCCTATAGAGTCTCTGTACTGGGAATGGGGGAAGAAAACTGAGAAATGTATTGGTCATGAGGATTAGGGTGCCAGGCTTTTGTTCACCATCTGACCACTCATCTCTTCAAATTTCTTTCAATGTGATATTTAATCCATGGGCCAGGAAACAAATATTCTGGAAATAGAGATTGTTTTATTTGGGATTTCTCTAAATATTAAGGCAAGGCCAACTTTTAATGAAAACCTATTTAATGAAAAAGAAACTACCTTAAAACAGAGGGCCATGAGCATATTCAGAGAAAGTACTAGAAAAAGTTTGCCAAAAGTCAAGAGGAAAAATATTCCACTTAATGAGGTTCCTTGACACAGACTGAGAAGAGGATTCTGGTATGGAATCTACAAACATGTTCTGAGTCCGGTCACTCTGGGTGTTCTGGGTCAAGGAAGATGCAACTCTCTCCTTAAATGTTCTATCCTGAACCAGTTATTCGAGCTTCCAGAGGATCTGGATCCCCTCACACCTCATACTGTGGAACATGAGAGTTGCCTGAGATCTCTGAGGAAGAACAGACTGTACTGAGTTTCTTATCCTGAGAACGACACTTACAATGTGACCTTGTGTAAGACCCTTTTTTTCTGTTAACATTTTTGTGATATGTGGTAAAATAATAAGGTTTACTGTGGGGACCTAAAGGTCCCACCTTGCATAGGTCCAAAAGGAAGTTACTGGGGGCGCAGCCTGGCTTGCTTTGAAAGTCTGAAGAATACTTCCGCACTGCTGAGGAGTGCAAGATCAGCGCATGACCATCAAGATACACCCTTGGGGGGGGGCAGGGATTTCCAGGTGCCTTTATAAGTTCTGCAACAGCTGTAATAAACGAGTCCCTGCTTCACTAGACTCCCAGTTGCGTCTGAGTGTCCCCGGTACTGGGGGCGGGGTGGGCTGGTGAAAGGCATGCTTATTCATCCCCAATCAACACTGCCCGGGGGTCGCTGGTTCGAACCCCCGGCAGTTTACCATTTAGCCATTTTAAATGTACTATTCAGTGGCATAAAGCACTTTTTCTTGTTGTTTATCCATCACCATTATGTATTTGCAAATATTTTTCTGAACCTATTCCATCTCCTATAGGTCCTTGCAATCACCTTTCTACTCCAGTCTCTATGCATGTGACAATTCTAGGACTCGCAGACAAGTGGAATAATACTGTATTTGTGCTTTTCCTTAAGTTGACTTCACTTACCATAATATCTTCAAAGGCCCATTCTTGTGCCATATGTCGAGATTTCATCCCTTTAATTTTTGAGATTATCCTAGTCCATAACCTTCTACCCCATGAATGCACCACTATGTGCATATATCTCATTTCCCTTACTCATTCATCCCCTGAATGGGCTTTGGCTTTTCTCTACCTTTGTAGATGATTTCTATGGAGGCCACAGAAATTGTGGTCCCTACCCAAAGGATGTAGTGAATTGAAAGTGCACTAGCCTGGGCCTTCTGTCATTTAGGTCCTGGCCACAAGAGACCTGGGAAGCACACACACACATTCAAAGCTAATGTCAGTCCACAGAGGAAAAAAATTCAACCATGAAAACATTGAAGTTAACATATGAAACAGTCATCTCTATTGCTCACATTTGTAAAGTCTTCAAATGACTGCATGATAAAAGTGATAGAATTTAGGGATGCAAACGAAGTCAGATAACCAATTTAGAAACACAACAAGTGGGAAAAACTTACTAATCATCTAATCAACCTTCCTCTGGAAAATATATTCCTAAAAGAAATAGAGGTTACTTGACAGAGAGAGGCAGAAGGCATTCGGGGAAGGGAAATGGAAGCAGGGAATAGTGGAGGGCAGACAAAGCATACTGATATATATGATTGAAAATGTAAAGAAACCAGAAACCATTACCAGACTGGCAAGATGGCTCAGCAGCTAAAAGTGTAGAAGAAAGAGAGGAGGTGTGTGTGGGGGGAGCCTTGGGCAACCCAGCATCTATTACTGGTGGTAGAAAGCACCTTTGTGTAAGCTAAAATCAAAGAACAAAATCAAAATGAACTCTCTTACTGGGTTACATCTCTGCAAGGCAATAACACATGCTCAGTGGTCACACAGCTGTCAGTACTTGTTCTCATGAACAAGTAAGTGGAAACAGAAACAAGAAAGAACCCCACATATCTCTATGTTGGAAATTGTCAACAGCCTACAAAAAGATGGAACATTATACATACTTGTGGGAGGCAAAGGTATATGGATGAATACATATGTTTGAAAATGCCATAAAGAAACAAGAAATAATTACTGGACTGACAAGATGACCTGAAATATAGGAAATACAGCTCAGAGACGGAGTGCTGACCTAGCATGTGAGCATGCTTGCTTGATTGCTGGCATTGTGTTTTAAACCCTCCTAGGCTAAGTGGACAACTCTGACCCTCAATAGCCATGTGGGGGAGGGAGGGGAGCCTCCAAGTTCTCCCAGGATCAACTGTCCTTGCCTTGTAGATTGGATCCTGCCAAACAACAGTACACCTCTGTAAAGTGGTCCTATCTATCCTGATTCTGAAAATTCTGAGGTGGAGGCAGGCGATTTTGTTCAGCCTGGGCTGTGATGTATGAGGCAGACCTTGTCCCCAAAAAGAGAGATCTTTTTATTTATTAAATAAAAACAAATAAACCCTGCAAGGACTGGCCTCAGTGGTCCACACCCTTAATCCTAGCATATGGAAACAGAGGCATGTGAGATAAGAGGCCAGCCTGACTGATCTACAAAGTGAATTCCAAGTTCCAGCATGGCCTGGGGTACAGGATGACCCAGTCTCCAAAGAGAAAGAAATGAATGAAAGAAAGGAAGGAAGGGAGGGAGAGAGAAAAAAAGAGAGATAAAAAATTAAAAGAAAGAAAGAAAAGAAAAAAGATTCATAGGTAGGCCCATTTGTTGCAGTTCTTGTATTGTCTGAATATTAGCCTCTTTTCTAGTTCATTCCTGAATAGAGACTTATTCAGAAATCCTTTCCTGGGTCTATGTTTTTTACAGTACTGCCGAGGTTTTCTTCTAGCACTTTTAGAGTCTCAGGTTTCACATTAAAGTCTTTGCTACATTTCTGGTTGATTTTTGTTCAGGGTGATAGCTATGGTTCTAATATCATTCTTCTCCCTGTGGACATGCACTGTTCCCAGAACCTTGTTAAAGATGCTGTCTTTTCCTCTGTTGTATAGCAGAGTTCAAAATATCACCAACACCACTTAAGTAAAAGCAGCAAGGTAAATTTTATTGTGTCAACTGGCTGGGCTGTCTATCTCAGGAATAGAAGCAGCCTTGAGCATGGATTGATCAGAGTTTTTACAGGGTTACAGAAAGCATTGTATAAGCAAAATATCTGTGCACCAATCAGGTTTGTACAATATAGCAGAATTCTAATTTTAGTAATTAACAGCTAATCATTATACAGACAAGTGATGTAGTCACATACCTTGGCATTCAACTTTGTAACCTTAAAATTAGCCAACTGTCCTAGCCATAACAAGTATAATAAGAAAGCCAAAGTCAACAACTTGCAGGTGGTCATACAATAACAGGATAACAAGGGTGGTCTTATGTTTTGTGTCTAGGTGACCTAAAATAGCAAGCAAGTTACAGAAACAAAAACAAGCAGTTAGCCAGATGTAAAATGTCTGGAATTAGCACATTACATGGGTTTGTGGTTAGGACATTTTCTCAATGCCCAAGGTTGCCCCCTTTCCTTTGGGTGTGAGGCAAAGTTGCTGTTAAAATAGCTCTGAACAAAATGGAATAACAGGTTAGTTTTCTGAGCCAGTTCACCCTCACGTGTATTTTTGGCATCTTTGTCAAATATCAGATGGCTGTAACTACATTCACTCATGTTTGGGATTCCTATTTTTCTCTATTGATCTACATCTCTGTTTTTGTGCCAATACCCTGCTTTGTTTTAAATTACTATAACTAATATATAATATAAATATATAGCTTGAAACTTGGTGTGTTAATTT
>NW_008340639.1:130390-132589 GCF_000622305.1 Nannospalax galili
GAGGGTGGTGGGGGAGGAGGGGGGAATGATGACAGGGGACATGAAGATCACTTCTACAACCAGTGCACGTCAGTTAGAATGCTGTAGAATGGACTACCGTGCCTGAAAGAAGCCATCAAAGTGGATGGCAGCACCCAGAGGTGACAGACAGAGACATGGTATAGGGAGGGAGAGCTTTTTGAGAGCCAGAGGGCCAGAAGGGGGCAGGGTAGGGGCTCAGCAGGACAGAGAGGGGCCACCCCTTAACGTGAATGTTTTTATATGAAAGAAGCAAGCCGCTTGGCATAAAGACTGGCTCGTTTCAGAGCAGGCACTCGAGGCGGATCAGACAACCCGAAGCAACTACCACTGCCATGGCCATACTGCTGCCATCTTCCCAAAGTCATCCCATCCCATTTCCCCCCACCCCCACCCCCATTTCGCAGGTGAAAAGTACCGGCTAGGTGTCACCCACAGACCTCGGAAATGCATCTGGTCCCAGGCCTGCCAGAGGTCAGGGAGGGAGGGAGGCAGGGAGGGAAGGAAGACAGATCCTACTGGGATTTGAAAGACACTGATCCCTCCCTGGGGGAGGTGGCAGCCATTTGAGGACACCCTAGTAGTCATAGACTCCCGTCTGCCCATCCGTACATCCAGCCATTCAAACCATAGGTGGAAAACAAACACTCAGCTCCCATCATTGGGGAAGGAAACATGGGCTGATGCATCAGGGACAGGGAAAGAAATAGCCAGACAAATACATTGTACACAGGTAGGAGATTGTAAAATAGTGAATAAAAAAGCAGAGAGGGAGGGAGGGAGAGAGAGAGAGAGAGAGAGAGAGAGAGAGAGAGAGAGAATGGCAGAAAAAGACAGAGAGGAGATAAAACAGTTGAGAGAATAGAAAGGGCAGGGGATAAAAACAGAGCAGTGAGAGATAAATAAAAAGGAAATATGGAAAAACTGTGTAAGGAATGAAAAGAGAGAAAGAAGGAAAGAAGAGAAATGACAGGAAGGACAGAAGGTAGAAAAGGAGGGAGGGAAATAGCAAATTTGGTTTGCAGATGACCAAAATACATATATGAAATTGTCAAAGACAGAATAGAAAATATTCACTGTGAGAGATGGAGAACAGTTGAGAGAGCAGAAACCAGGACAGAGAGGATAGAGAAAAAGAACAGTGGGAGATAAAGAAGGAGAAAGAGGGGAAGAAATTAAGAAAAGGCAAGGAGAAAGATGAAGAGAAAGAATAAAGAAATAAAGACAGAAAGACAAGAACTAAAGAATGAAAGAAAGAAGGAAGGAAGAAAGAAAAAGAAAGAAGAAAGAAAGAAAGAAAGAAAGAAAGAGAGAGTACCACATATTGGATGCTGATTCAAAGCATATACTGCCTTCTGGAGGATGCTGCCCCAGCCCTCCAGGCTATTGCCACCTAATTGATTGGCGCTGTAACTGCGTCTTTAAGAGGCCATTCCATTGTTCTATCAAGCCAGCTGCTTCAGGATGGTGGGGAACATGGTAAGACCAGTGGATTCCATGACCATGGGCCCACTGTTGCACTTCTTTGGCTGTGAAGTGAGTTCCCTGGTCAGAAGCAATGCTGTGTGGAATACCATGATGGTGGATAAGGCATTCTGTAAGTCCCTGGATGGTAGTTTGGGCAGAAACATTACGTGCAGGAAATGCAAATCCATAACCAGAACAAGTCCCCTCCAAGGTGGAAATGGTCCAATGTACTCAACCTGCCCCAAGGTTGCTGGCTGGTCGCCACGGGGAATAGTGCCATATCAGGGGCTCAGTTTTGGAGTCTGCTGTTTGCAGATCTGGCACTCAGCAGCAGCTGTAGCCAGGTCAGCTTTTGTGAGTGGGAGTCCATGCTGTCAAGCCCATGCATAACCTCCATCTCTGCCACCATGGTCACTTTGTTCATGGGCCCATTGAGCAATGACAGGGATAGCTGAAGAAAGAGGCTGACTATCCACAGAGCGGGTCATCTGATCTACTTGGTTATTGAACTCATCTTCTGCTGAAGCCGTCTTTTGATGAGCATTTACATGAGATACAAGTATGTTCATGTCCTTTGCCCATTTGGAGAAATCTATCCACATACTTCTTCCCCAAATGTCTTTCTCACCAATTTTCCAGTCATGCTCCTTCCAAGTCCCTGACCATCCAGCCAAACCATTGGATACAGCCCATGAATCAGTATATAATCACACT
>NW_008340639.1:132627-137908 GCF_000622305.1 Nannospalax galili
TGCCCGAAGTTCTGCCCACTGTGAAGACCTTTGCCAGTTTACTTCAGGGTTGTTCCAGAAATTGGCTGTAATGCCACAGCTGTCCACTTCTGAGTGGTGCCTGCATAGCATGCAGAACCATATGTAGATCAAACCCTAGTCTTCTCTTCCTCAGTCAGCCTATTGTAGGGCACACCCCATGAAGCCATAGGTGCATGCTAGAGGTCAGGAGGCATCGTAACAGGAGTAGGAACCATAGGCATTTGGGAAACTTCTTCATGTAACTTGCTTGTGCCCTCTGGGCCTGCTTGGGCCCAATCACATATATACCACTTCCATTTGATAATGGATTGTTGCTACACCACACTGGAGAGACTGAGACTCTGTAGTCACTTAGTCCAGGAGGTTGGATGTCTTAGTATTCCCAATCTTGTGCTGAATGTCTGATGAATTCCAAGAGATCAGCTAGTCGTCAGTCTACAGTAGTAAGACAAACTCACCGGTGAGAGAGAAGGCAAGTGGCAAAAAGCAAGTGCTCTCCTCCGAAATGGCCTCTTATAGGGGCTGCCATCAGAAGATAACACCCACATTTAGGGTGTGTCTTCCAAATTCAAATGATCCAATCAAGAAGCAGCCATTGTTGGACTACTCAGACTCTATCTTTTGAGCTAATCTGATAAATCTGTGTGTGTGTGTGTGTGTGAGTGTGTGTGTATTCATTCACTGCTGGTGGGAATGCCTACTCATGCAACCACTATAGAACGCAGTGTGGAGAACCCTCAGAAAACTAAAAATTAACATACTATACTCATCATACTGTAGAGATACCTGTACATTCATGTTTGTTGCTGTTCTCTTCACAATAACAGAGAAATGGAAACAATCTAAATGTCTTTTGAGTGATGAATGGTTAATGAAAATGTTGTACATCTACTCAATGGAGTTCTACTCAGCAGTTAGAAAAGATGAAATAATGAAATTTGCAGGTAAATGAATGGAGCTAGAGAGTGTCATACTAAATGAAGTAACACAAACACAGAAGAGAAAGTGACATATGTTTTCTCTCATTTGTGGATTGTAGAACCAATCCCTTGTATGTGAGCATATAAATTCTGAAGTAACATCAGGAACCAGGTAAAGGCAAAAGATACATGTAGGTAAAGGAAAAGAAACAACCTAAAAGGGAGATAGCAGGGAACAGATGCTACCCGAGGGAGGTGGAAAAATTGTAATTGGCAGGGAGAGGAGGAGCGAGGGACATGTAAGGGACCATGGTGTGGGGTATGGAGGGAAGTCAGAAACAGAAAGATGGCAGGAGTCAGGAGGTATTGGGGGGAGAGTGTGAATAATGGGGGAACTGTGACTAGGAAGAGTGGGAGGAGGGAGGAAGGATGGGAGAAAAAAAGAGTAGAGATGAGTGAATATCAGGGTACTAGGAAACCTAGAGGGCAAAGTGATGCCCTAGAAACCCTATGAGAAATGCATGTAGAGTGTCTGAACATTAATGCATATGTATACCTAGGAGATGTTTGGAAGGGAACACAGTGCAAGGTAGAAGAGACCTCCCTTAGAGCGACAAACATGCCGTACAGCACTCATCAAAGAAACTTCTTTTTACAAGAGATGGAGGCTACCACAGAGTTGTACATCTGGTCAGCCATAGAGAACATACACCTGGGAGATGCCCGCTACTAGATGACACATCTGTTGTCGAATTCCTACAACCAAGGCTCATGGAACGTAGCAGAATAAGGGATAGAGATAGGGCTAATGCACCCACCCCTCAACTCTCACCAATGAGGCGTCCATGTACATCAGTGTGATGCACACAGAAGGACTCAACTGACCAAGTTTAAGAGACTGTAGAGTGTAGGATGGGACTCCTATATGGAACCTCACCCACCCATGACTCAGGGGCCATTGAGGAAGAAGAAGCAGAAAGATTGTAAGAGCCAGGGTGGGTTCATGAACAGATGAGGTGGAGGCCTCTGGGCCAATGGAGGCTTGCTCATGTGAGCCTGTGGCAGTGGTGGCCTCCAACACTGGGCCCACATCAGCTCAATTAAACAAGGGCTCAAAGGGGAGGTGAGAAATAGGTCAGCACTAGATCAAAAACTATTTGAGACTGGTTGCTGTTGGGTGAGGGAGAGTATGACTTACATATGACCACTGGATGGGCTGACTAGACTCCAGTGGATGAATTTACACTGAAGGACATTTGGGTGCAAACACCTGAATGAATAGGACTTCGCATGTATGGTAGAGTATGTAGTTCATGGGGGGGCATGGATGGAGGAGGGGGGTCTGGATGTGAGTGGGAAATATTGTATGAAATTTTAAAAGTGCAATAATATTTTTAAAAGACACTTTCCAGACTGATGCAATGGTTCAGCAAACTACTGCCACCAAACCTAACGACCCGAGTTAAATCCCTGGGATACACATGCTGGAAGGAAAGCACAGAGTACTACAACTCTGAACATGAGCTGAGACATGCATGCCACACAATAGATAAATGTATTAAAAACAATAAAACTTCTAGTAAAAAGATCCATTAAAAACAAAATTAGAAGATTCTTTGCTTTCCCCTGAGGCACAGATAAACAGCAAAACAGACAAAATGTAGCAAGTTAATTCAAAATATAGCTTTATTTTACAATTCTAATGAGAACTTAAAAATCTAGGAATAAATATAAGACTCATGAAATGTTACTGACAGTGATGTTATGTGAAGGGGCTGATTCATAATGGCTCCAAGAACAGAACGAGTGTCATTTGGCTTGTCCTTCCTAGAAAAGGGCAGTAGAATTGGCCCTACAATGGGAATGAGTTTTGTATCAGTAGTTTCTTTTTTAAATAAGGAGCATTTCACCCCAAAAATATGTAAATTTATACTGTTTAGAGCTAGGCATGGTGGTGCCTCCCTGTAAACTCAGCATTGAGGAAGCTGAGGCAGGAGGACTGCCTGTTTAAGGCTAGGCTGGGCTACTTAGATGCTGCCTCAAAAAACAAACAAAATACTAAAAGGGTGGGAATGTTCGTGGGATCACAGATCAGACTATTAGCCTACTAACACTATTTTGTAGTGAAATCTGTTGGAAAAGGAAATATCTGTATTTGTATAAGAATCCTTAGAGAAGTTCAACTCTATTTAATAATACTCAACTCCTGTCTGCCTGTAAACTTCTACTAATTCTAATCTGAAGGCGAAACAGAACCAATGAGGGAGATCTAAAACATATACTTATACCTTAATAAATACATTTGCTGATGATAAAAAATGTCTTTGTAAACCTTTAAGGAGGCTTTCAAAATGACCATTTCTTTTCCTTAGTTCAAAATGTTTAGAGTTGTATCTAAATTTCAACTTACTTAAAAGGACTCTGAAAAATTAATTTTTCAAAAAGAGACAATAGTGGTCAAACTATCCTTAAAATACTCATATGTGTATACACACTATGATGGTTGGCTTTAATTGTCAACTTGACACAGCCTAGAATCACCTGAGAAGAGTCTCAGTGAGGGATGGTCCATGTTGGATTGATCTGTGGGCAGATTTGTGTTGGGGGGGCTGTCTTAATTAATATGGGAAGACCCAGCCAAATGTGGGTGGCTCCATTCCCTAAGCAGGAAGACCTGAACTGTGTAAGTGTGAAGAAATCATGTTGAGTACAAACAACCAAGCAAGTGAAAGTGCATGCATTCATTTGTGCCTGCTCTTGGCTGCAGGTGTGATGTCTCTAGCTATTTGAAGTTCTTGCCTTGACTTCCCCATAATGATGGACTGTAACCTTGAATTGAAAGCGGAAATAAATCCCTTTCTCCTTAAGTTGCTTTTGGTCAGGATATTTTCTCAATCTCAAATCAGCCTAGAAACTTCCTCCCTGATGGCTTTTATAGTGCTAAAAGGTGCTATGTAGGCTGTGGGGGGAGAAAACACATCAATATTATAACCCAGCACTGGACCATACATGCAACAATACTGGCCTGCCAAGGAAGATGTGCCCACTGTTGCAATAGTAGCTTGACTGTTATGGGAGTAACCAACTACCTTCTGATTGGATTTAAGCCCTACTGCACAAGAAGGAATTTATGATTTGTACTGTAGTCATGGTCAACTGCGGAGGTCATGGGCCTTAGGTGGGAACTTGTTACTGTAGTTTTTCTAAACAGCTATGGTGTCAAACTTCCTTCTAAATATTTATATTTATATCTATGGATTGATATTGCTCTCAACCTTGGGCAGAGATGCTTCTTTGCAGTGGACATTGGTTAATGGAGAGACTCATAATTAGTCCAAGTGCTGATAATAAGTTACTGTTAAGTGCTCAGCCCTAAATGGACATCTATATTTCAACCGACCCCTCATATTCAAAGCCCAGGGAACATTGCAGAAGAAGGAACAGACATGGAGGATTGTTGCCAAATGCTGTTTTCCAGACATGACATGGTCGTAGTACTCATGACTTCACAGTAGTTGTGGTTGTCTGCACTAGGAACAAGCCAATCAACATTACCCTATGGATGGGGGAGTAGTAGGGGGCATAGACACAGCTCTATGCTGCCATTCTCAGCAACCTGAGGAGTCCACCTAGTGTTTTCAGGACCTCAACTTACGCCAAACTATGATTCTTTGGAAGGCTTAGTCAGTTTGAAATAGAGTTGAATATTTTGTTACAGATATTTTAATATAGACCTAAGTATGAGCATTACAATAAACCAAGGTGCTAAGGAGAAAGTAAGTCTATGTAGGTGTGTAGGTGAGCTTCTCAGGAGAGTGGCTTTTCAAATGAGACTATTTTTTTTAATTATTTATGTAATAACCACGTACTTAGAAGAAGCACTTCACTACATCAGCATTGACATATTTAATAACAATTTTCTGAGCTAGGCTGCATTTCTTACAAAATTGGCTGTACATTTTTATGTTCACAGTTGAATTATTACAATTATACAATATTGTACTCAGTATAAACCCTATAAGACATAAAATTAAATGAGGTTTTAACCTTTAAAAAAGATCTCCATTTCATTTTACAATATATTGTTCCTTGCAGACAGACTCATTTTTATGCTACTAACATTGGAATGTTGGTGTTTGCATCTCTAATCTGTATGTATCTTATTATTATTGGTCATAATCGGTTGCACTTGGTTCCTTGGCACCTGTGTATGTCTATAAAATCATTGGGCAGATTTCAATGGTAATGTTTATCACCTCTACTAATTAACATGATGTAACTTTTTATGCTTCCTTCTCTTTTTAATTTGTTGATTTTTTTGTGTGTATCTCAGCTACATT
>NW_008340639.1:138027-139159 GCF_000622305.1 Nannospalax galili
AGAGGTCTTTGTTTTAGGAAGGTCAGCTGTTCCTCATCTAGCAGCAAGCAGTTGTCAATATTCCTTTAGATAAGACTGGGGTCTACTGTTTATTTTCCCAGTTCTATGCTGTGTTACTATCTGGGAATCCCATTGGACATGCTGGCCAACAACTCAAAAGAAGGTATCACTTGTCTGTCATTGTTGCTTGTTATGTAGCTTTTAGCTATACATATGGACTCTTATGACGTTATGTTGGCCCATTTAATCTTTCGTTATACTTTCCTTTTGGGTGTTTAAGGCCATACAGTTGATCCAGATAAACCAATTTATTTTTACTCTTAAGGTCATTTGAGGATCTGTTTCTCAGGGGTCTTGTGGGCTTGGGAGGAGCCCCTGGCCCTTTCTTTCACTAGTTCTGCCTATGTGAAGATAAGTCAAAGGTCCCGCTCGACCATGGTTGGCTTTGCTTGGAAGCATGGAGGAAATGATTCCTCTGTGTTGACCCTCCTCTTTGTAGACTTCACACTGGTTCACGTCCTACTGGTGGGGTCTCCTCGGCCTCCTTGATCAAGAGGACAGGTGACCCACCACCATTATAGGACTTTTTGAGAGATGCTTGTAGTCCCCTGGAACTAGTCAACCTAGGAGGACAAGGAGCAAAAACTGTCCTTTATGTCTCTCTGACCAAATTATTATAGGCCTCAAAGTATGTCTGTTAAACACCCAAGAAAGTTAGTTCCACCAGCCTAGTACTTTTAATTACTGTGTGTCATGTCAATAAATCTTGGGCAAAGACCAGTTGTTCTCAGATAAACTTTACCTAGACATATATTTCTTGATCTGCTATGTATAATTTGTCAGTAGGTTGTAGGAGTATATGGTTCCCTCTGGTTTTCAAAACTAGCTAAACATTGTTTATCTCTCGCATTGTCTCACCCCTCCATCATGGCTTTCCCACTTAAGGTGCCCCCATTTCCCCCATTCTCCCTTAAAAATACCCTCCTCCCACAGTCCCACCTCTCTTGAGCTCCGTCTTTCCCTTTATCCCCTAGGTTCCTTGTATACCCTTCCCTCCCACCTTCTTTGAAATAACCAAAATTTTAGCAATATCTCCCTTATTTAGGCCTGTTTCCTACTGTTCCTTCTCTTT
>NW_008340639.1:139207-141495 GCF_000622305.1 Nannospalax galili
TCCTGGTTCCTGTAGTTATGTCTGGTTACATACTCATTTATCAGAGTCTAGTTCTAGGATCCACATATGAGGGAAAACATATGTCTATTTTTTTCTGAGTCTGTGTTACTTCACTTAGTATAACAGTTTTTAGTTCCATCCATTTACCTTCAAATTTCGTGATTTCATCTTTCTTTACTGTTGAGTAAAACACCATCGTGTAAATGAACAACATTTTCATTATCCACTCCTCAATTGAGGGACATTTAGGTTGCTTCAATCTGTTAGCTATTGTGAAAAGAGCAGCAACAAACATGGATGTACAAGTGTCTCTGCAATAGGATGAGTTCTTTGGGTATATGCCACGGAGTGGTATAACTGGGTTAAATGTTAGGTTCATTTTTAGTTTTGTAAGAGTTGTCCACACTGCTTTCCATAGGGGTTGAACCAGTTTACAGTGCCACCAAGAGTGGATGAATGGTCCCCTTTCCCCACATCCTCTCCAACATTTGTTATCATTTGTTCTCTTGATCTGAGCCAGTCTGACTGGGGTAAAATGAAATCTTAAAGTGGTTTTAATTTGCATTTCCCTAATTATTGGTGATGTTGAACATATTTTAAGGGATGTTTCATAGTCATCTTTACTTCTTCTTTTGAGAACTCTCTGTTCAGCTCCTTAGCCCATCTTTTATTTGGATTGCTTCTTGTCTTGGTTTTCTATTTTTTGAGTTCATTATATATTCTGGTTATTAAACCCCTGTTGGATGTGTCATTGGTGAAGATTTTCTCCCATTCTGTAGGTTTTCTGTTTGCTTCCTTGGTTGCCTCCTTTGATGTAAAGAAGCTTTTTAGTTTAATGAGGTTCCATTTAATAATCCTTGCCCTTGTTTCCTGAGCAGTGGATGTCCCATTTAGAAAATCCTTTCTTACACCTATATTTTGTAGGATTTTCCCAATGTTTTCTTCTAATAATTTCAGAGTTTCAGGCTTTACAGTGAGGTCTTTAAACCATTTGGAATTGAGTTTTGTGCAGGGTGAAAGATAGGGGTTTAGTTTCATTCTTCTACAAGTGGAGATCCAGTTTTACCAGAACCATTTGTTGAACATGCTGTCTTTCCTCCAATTAATGTTCTTGGCCCTTTTGTCAAATATCAGGGGACTGAAATTGCATTTTATCATATTCTGGTCTTCAATTTTGTTCCATTGATCTATGGATCTATTTTTGTGCCAGTACCATGTTGTTTTTATGACTATAGCTCTGTAATACAGCTTAAAATCTGGTATAGTAATCCCCCGGCATTGCCGTTAGTGCTCAGGGTTGCTTTGACTGTTCGAGGTCTTTTGTGCTTCCATATGAATCTTAGAATAGTTTTTTCCAATTCTGTGAAAAATGTCATGGGGATTTTTATTGGCATCGTGTTGAAAATATAAATGACGTTTGATAGGATTGTCATTTTCACAATATTAATTCTTTCAATCCATGAGCACGTGAAGTCCTTCCATCTTCTGATGTGTTCCTCAATTTCTTTCTTTAAAGATTTAAAATTTCATTGTAGAGCTCTTCAATGTCTTTGGTCAGGTTTATTCTAAGTTGGTTTTTTTTTTTTTTTTTTTTTTGCAGCTATTGTGAACAGGAGTGTTTCCACGTGCTCTTTCTCTGGTGGCTTGTTATTGGTATATTGAAAGGCTACAGACTTTTGTAGGTTAATTTTGTAACCTGCCACTTTATTGAACAAGTTAATAATTTCTAGAAGTTTTTGGGTGGAATTTTTGGCATCTCTTAAATATAATATCATATCATCTGCAAAAAGGGATAATTTGATCTCTTCTTTTCCAATTATTACTCATTTAATTTCCTTCTCTTGTCTTATTGCTCTCGCAAGAATTTCAAGCACTGTGTTAAGGAGGACTAGAGATAGTGGACAACCTTGTCTGGTTCCTGATTTCAATAGTAATGCTTCCAGTTTTTTTCCATTTAGAATGATGTTGGCTGTGGCTTTGTTATATATGGCTTTATGTTGAGGTATGTTCCCTCCAATGCACTTCCCTCTAGGACTTTGAAAATAAATGCATGTTGAATTTTGTCAAAGGCCTTCTCTGCATCTATTGAGATGAACATGTTTCTCTTGTCTTTGAGTCCACTTGTATGATTTATGAAATTTATTGACTTACATGTATTGAACCATCCCTGCATCTCTGGAATAAAGCCAACTTGATCATGATCGATGATCTTTTGGATGTGTGTCTGTATGCAGTTTGCAAGTATTTTGTTGAGAATTTTTGTATGTATATTCATTAAGGATATGGGT
>NW_008340639.1:142062-147538 GCF_000622305.1 Nannospalax galili
TTAATCTCCATGGGTTCGTGTGGTGATTAGGGCTTCTTCCGCTGTTGACTGTAAGCTTTATTGCATTGTGGTCTGATAGAATGCATGGAATTATTTCAATCTTTTTGTATTTGTTGAGGTTTGTTTTGTGCCCCATTGTATGGTCGTTTTAGAAGATGGTTCCATGGGGTACCGAGTAGAAAGTATGTCCTTTGGTGCTTGGGTGGAATACTTGGTAGATGTCTGTTAAGTTCATTTGCTATATGTTATTGTATAATTCAGATGTCTCTCTGTTAACTCTCTGCCCTGTTGACCTATCTAATGGAGACAGTGGGATATGTTAAAATCCCCTACTATTACTGAGTTGGGGTTAATCTGTGTCCTAAAGTCCTGTAGTATTGTTTTGATGAAGTTGGGAGCACCAGAGTTTGGTGAATATATATTCATAATTGTAATATCTTCTTGATTCATTGTTACTTTGATCAAAATGAAGTGGCCCTGTTTGTCTCTTCTCATTAGTTTCAGTTTAAAATCTATTTTGTCAGATATTAGAACTGCTACACCTGCTTTTTTCTTAGTGCCATTTGCTTGGTGTATGTTTTTCCATCCTTTCACTTTGAGATAGTGTCTGTGCTTGAAAGTGAGATGAGTTTCTTGCAGACAACAAAAAGATGGGTTTTGTTTCTTAATCCATTCACCTAGTTTGTGTCTTTTGACTGGGGAGTTCAGTCCGTTAATGTTTAAAGTTATTAATGAAAGATGAGTATTGAATCCTGTCATTTTTTTGTTCATATTCTTGCTATAGTTGTACTTTTACACTGTTATACTCTCCTTGGAGTTCTTTCTGCAACCCCTTGGGTATAGTCATTCCTTTCTTCAGTTCTTTGTATTGCTCCCAGAACTCTCTCTCTTTGTATTGCTGAAGGGCTGGTTTTGTGGACATGAATTCTTCAGCCTGTGTATGTCATGGAAGATTTTTCTTTTGCCTTCGACTATAATAGACATTTTGGCTGGGTGTAGTAATCTGGGTTGGCATCTGTGGTCATTTAAAACTGGGAATACTTTCATCCAGGCTCTTCTGGCTTTCATATTTTGCACTGAAAAGTCAGCTGTAATCCTAATGGGTTTTCCTTTATATGTGACTTGTTGTCTCTTTTGCAGCTTTCAGAATTGTCTCTTTGTTTTGCACATGTAGTGTTTTTACTATGATGTGCCATGGAGTTTCTTTTCTGGTCCTGTCTGTTTGGTGTTCTATATGCTTCTTGTATTTGTATGGGCATGTCTTTCTTTAATTTTGGGAAATTTTCTTCCATGATTCTGTTGAAGATCTGGTCCATGCCATTGTCTTGGGATTCTTCTCCTTCCTGTATGCCTATGATTCACAAGTTTGGTCTTTTTATGGTGTCACACAATTCCTGCATATTCCACTCTTGTGATTTCTTAAATTTTTCATAATCTTTGCTTTATTGGTCTATTTCGTCTCTTCCAGTCTTGATACTGTTTTCCGTTTCATTCATCCTATTGGTGAGACTTTCTCCTGTCATTTCAAATTGGCTTACTGAATGTTTCACTTCCTTTTTCATTTCAGCCTGAGTATTCTTCAATATTTCTCTTTTCTGAATTCATTCACAAGTTTATCCCTGTCTTCCTTCAATCCTTAGATTTCTTTGTTTGTGTGTTCTTTAAATCAACTGAATTCTTTTATGATGTTTATCATTGTTCTTTTGAGTTCCATGTCCTGCATTATCGCTAGGGGGTTCTCATTGTGCTCCTCTAGAGGATTATTGGTATTTGGTGGGGATATACTATTTTGGTTTTTCATGTTATTATTTTTTCTCTGTGATTTTGACATGTGGATTTCTTTTGTAGTTTCTGATTCTTGTGTGAGATGCAAGCCTTCAAGTTTAGTTCTGCTTCTTTCTGTGAACTTTGTGTGTCTTTGTGGTTTACTTTTTGAGCATGAAAAGTTGGTTTGTCTAAGCTTCTGGTTCTCTCTTTTGATTTTATATTGGAGTGGCCAGATTCCTTTTGTCTTCAGGAGTTCCCAAAGAGGCCCAAGTCAGATGAGGATCAGATGCTCTCTGGCTTTCTCCTAAGGTCTGGATCCCTCCTGGAGATTTTGGCCTCAGGAATTTGGGGGTTGTACTGTCCTGGGAATGAGGCCCAGGAAAGATGCTGGTCTAGGGCAGCTGGTGTCCATGCCACCCAGAGATGCAAAGGCAGATTGGGTAAGGAAGCATCCCCAAGGACTCCTGGGGACTGCTTTTACAAGCTGGGTTTGTCTGGATGGAAAGGATCAGGAAGAGGAAAGGTCAGCCCTGGTGTCCTAGAAAGAGGCTGGTGTGTGGTGCAGGACCAGGGAAGCAGAAGGAGGTGAGGGCAGGGCCAGGCCAAGAAGCAGTGCTCCTGGGGACCAGAGAAGGCACTGAGTTGGTCTGGATGAAAGGGATTAGGAAGCAGTAATTGTTCCCCAGTTGTCTGGGGCCCCAAGACAAGGAATGGGAAAGAACCCAAACTAGGAGGAGAAACCCGGGAGATGGGAGGGTGAATGAGGCTGGGGGAGTCAAGGCAGGAAGGGTGTGATGGACTTACCAGGAGAGAGGTCTGCAGATAGGAGAGAGGCCTGCGGGGGATCCTGTGGGCCCAGGGAAGCCCAAATGAGAAGGATTTTTATTGTTGAGAATTTCATACATGCATATTGTTTTTGATCAAATTCACACCCCTTTCTGCCCCTCTTATTCATTCCCTATCACCCACCACTCTTCCCTCCTAACTTCATGTACTCTTGTATTCTAGTTTGTTTTTCCATTGCTGTGACAAAATGCTCTGACTGATACCAATTTGAGGAGGAAAGGGTTTATTCAGCTTACATCTCCCAGGTCACAGTTCATCAGGGAGCCCAAGGTAGGAACTCAGGGCAGGAACCTGGAGGCAGGAGCTGAAGCACAGGCCATGGAGGAATGCTGCTTACTGGCTTGCTCCCCTGGCCCCTACTCAGCTTGCTTTCTTATGCAACACAGGCCCACCTGCCCAGGGATGGCACCACCCTCACTGGGCTGGGCCGTCCCACATCACTCATCAATCAAAAAGATGCCCCATGGACATGGCCACAGGCCAATCCAATGAAGGCAATTCCCCAATTGAGTCTTCCTCAACCAAGGTGTGCCAAGTTGACACTAAAGCTATCCAGCATATCTTGTTTTTAAGCCATTGAGTCCACTTAGTGCTGCCAGCATGTACAAATGGGAATTTCTAATGCAGTGTGTGTCCTTAATAGTAGCTGATGAAAATGCCCTGATAAAAGCAACTTAGGGGAGAAAGGGTTTATTTTGTCTCACAATCTATCATAACAGAAAAGTCACAGACCAGGAGATAACCAACAGACTTTCTTTGAGAAGAGATCTGCAGAGGTAAGGTTTCTAGTTCAAGAAACCATAAAGCCTATGGTCCACTTACAGGATGGGGTGTGACAGGACAGAGAATAGGAAAAAGGATTTAAAATTGTCCTTTTTTTGCCCACAGTCAGACATTGCTAGAGGTAACCAGGAAAATAGGGTTAATGGTCAATTAGGTGATCAGAAATTATCTCTTGTAGTTAGCCATTACTGGGGGTCAGGACAGAAAGGAAAAGAATCTAGAATAAAATTACTTAATTCTAGGAACCAAGTTACTTTGGCTTCAGGAATTGACATTGTTTTGCTAAAATAAGAGAGTTTTACAAAATGGCATGGGCCTGGTAAACACCTTTACCAAATTACCAAAAAAAAAAAAAAAAAAAAAGAAAGAAAAAGAAAAAGTGTGTGTGCTTAGAAGGTTGTGATATACACGTGACTGTCTTCTAGGTGGAATAAAGGACCAAGTCTCAGTGGTTCCTCTTTCCCCAAAGACCTCTCCCTTTCCAATAGTAATATTGGGAAGGAGAACTCCACAGAGACCCACACTGAGTTAACAAATTAAACACCATCTACCTGAAGGTAGTTTAAATCAAGATATTATAGGAAGCAAGTTGTGCTAATGAGAAGCCTAAACATGGTTCCCCCACAGCCTGTGATAGAATTATGTTCTTGGTTGAATTTCTATCAAAACGATTCACAGCTTCTAGTGCTGGATGGTCATTCCTGGAGGATAGGGCTTCCCTTCTAGTGTTACAGGAAAGATGAAGGGAAACTGGGGACATTTAGAGCTGGTTCCCCTTTTCAATGAACAGAGGTTTTTTTGTTTTGTTTTGTTTTTCTCATCTTTATCACACTTCTTTGCTTTGGAATGCAAAATTTTCCTTTCTCTTTATCTTGATTAGTAGGAATGCAAAAGGAGGAGGAGGGTATTTCATTGTAAAATCTCCATGAAAACGCTGGATATTCATGGACACATAAGTACATAAGGGAAAATCATGCCAACCCAGAGCTAAATAGGTAAAGTGGGTGCACTCATCTAATGTCTTTCTTCCAGTGCTTACTGAATCCTCCAAAAGTACTTTCTCTTTTTACTTAACAGAAGGGGGATTAGAACAACTAGAATGAATGCCAGCCTTGGTCTTCCAGTGCTTACTGAATCCTCCAAAAGTACTTTCTCTTTTTACTTAACAGAAGGGGGATTAGAACAACTAGAATGAATGCCAGCCTTGGTCTTCCAGTGCTTACTGAATCCTCCAAAAGTACTTTCTCTTTTTACCTTGGAAGAATCAAGGCTTTTATTTTACAAGACTACACTAACCAGTGTGACTTGGTTTGCAGTGTATTTCTTTTTTTATTATTCTGGAAAGAACACCATTCTCTTTTCAGAACATGTGACAGTTTCATCTTGGCAAATTTTCAGTATGCAATTATTATCATGGATGCCATAGAAAATAAGGATAAGTTCTCCTTAAACTATACTGCACAATAATTAACTGAGTCCAGAAATAATTGCTACAGTTCTTGGAAATGTGTGTTTATACTTAGTATATTCGAGGGACAAGCACGTACTTTTTAAGATATTTTATTTATTTTTTATTTTAAGCATATGAGTGTATTGCTTGCATGTAGGTAGGTGCACCCATTTCATGCGGTGCCCAAGGAGGTGAGAAAAGGGTGTCAGATCCCCTGGAACTGGAGTTGTAGGTGTTTCTTATTAGAATTCTCTTCCTTTAAGTATGTAAATAAAGACTATAACTATTGATTTTATTTTGTGAGTTATAACCTAATTCTATCATAATTTTCTTTGTTGCTCAAATTGCTTCAACTTTGGCCAAAGGGATCAGCTTCATCTTGACTCCTGTCTTTTCAACAGGTCCCGTCTTATCTCAAATATTGCCTTATTTTCTAGCACCACAGGTTTTTGTCTTTCTCTTAGAATCTCTCTCTTCTCCAAGGAGTCCTGATTCTTTTTCTTAGGAAATAGCATTCAGAATCAATTATCTGGGCATTAACCACACTCTTTTCCATTAATGTGTCATTGCTTCTAGAGGTGGAAACAGAGATAAAATGCTGAGCCATGCACATAGATGTATGCCATTTCC
>NW_008340639.1:147551-153249 GCF_000622305.1 Nannospalax galili
ATGCATTGCCTGAATGTATGTTAAATGCACCCATGTCATGCAGTGCCCTTGGAGGTCAGAAGAGGGTGTCAGATCTCCTGGAACTGTAGTTACAGATGGTTGTTACCCACCATGTGGGTGCTGGGAACTGAACCTATGTCCTCTGCAAGGGCAGCCAGTGCTCTTAACCAATGAGCCATCTCTCCAGCCCCTCCATTTCCTGTTCTCTTTCAATGGATACATATGATATAAATGAATGTATTTCCATTGGGTATGGTGGTGCACACGTTTAATCCCAGCACTCAGGAGATAGAGGCAGGCGAATCTCTGTGAGATGGAGGCCAGCCTGGTCTACATAGGGAGTTCCAGGGGCAGCCAGTGCTCTTAACCAATGAGCCTTCTCTCCTGCCCCTCCATTTCCTGTTCTCTTTCAATGGATACATATGATATAAATGAATGTATTTCCATTGGGTATGGTGGTGCACACGTTTAATCCCAGCACTCAGGAGATAGAGGCAGGCGAATCTCTGTGAGATGGAGGCCAGCCTGGTCTACATAGGGAGTTCCAGGCCAGCTGGGGCTACAGGAAAACCCTGTCTCAAAAAGACTGAAAAAAAAAGAAAAACAACAACAAAATGTATTTTGGGACTGGAGAGATGGCTCAATGGTTAGGAACACTGACTAGTCTTGCAAAGGACCCAGGTTTTTATTCCCAGCACCCACAGGGTGGGTAACGACCATCTGTAACTCATTCCAGGGGATCTGCTGTCCTCTTCTAACCTCTGCAGGCACTGCATGACGTGGGTACACTTACACACATGCAGGCAATACCCTCATACACATAAAAGTGAAAATATCAGGGATAGAGAGATAGCTCAGTGGTTTAGAGTACTGACTGCTCTTGCAGAGGACCTGGGTTCAATACCCTGCACCCACATGGTGGCTATGAACCTTCCTTAACTCCAGTTCCAGGGGAATTTCAAGCCCTCTTCTGACCTCTGTGGCCATTGCAGGACACGGGTGAACTCACATACATGCAGGCAATACACTCATACGCATAAAATGAAAATAAAATTAAATTAAAAATCTAAAAGCCAATAAATGTATATATTTCACACACACACACACACACACACACACACACACACACATCTGAAACCATGATGTTACATTTCACCTGGGTGGGGGCCATTTGCAACGTTAAGATAGGAATCATGAGTAAAAGAGACGCTCTCTGGGAATCTCAGGTCCCATGGCCCAGGGATAAATGAGAGATTTAGCTCAAATGTTGACAACACATCTCTTGAGAACTAGCTGTTTTTAACTACTGAGTTATATTGTAATATACTCATTTATCTTAAGAGAAAGTAACTGGGTAGTTTCCAAATATATTGAATCAGGGGTCAGCTGCAAGTATATAAATTTTATAAACTTCTTAAATTCTTTATTGGTATTTTTCTTCTTTAACCTTGGATATTTCCTTTCTTACAAAACACATCATTGGAATTCCTTCACAAAAATTTCTTATTTTTCTTTATGTATCATAAAGAGTTTACATTTCTATGTATCATAGAAAATAGTTCTAAAACCTTAAAGCTTGCTTTATTAAAATGTTTACACATTTTATGGTCTACACAATTTGTAAATAATTCTTTAATTTTTAATTATGTGCCACTAATTAAAATCAAAGATTTTTTTTTTTACAGAAAGAAATAACATGTCTTGTAGAGTTTTTAGAGAATAAAGAACAACCCTTTGCAGAAGGCATGTTAAAGAGCCCTTGGGAGCTGAACGATGACTGAGAATGTGAAGTAAGAATTTGCCAGACTCCTGAGACATAACCTGGTAAATTGTACCTCAGCCTAGACTAAAGAACTTAGGTATTGGACTCACCATTTACAATTAGAAAATACCTCTGACTTCATAGAGGAGGAAAAAATCATAATAATGATTATTAAAGGCTCTTACATACAGATGGAAGAGTGAACCTGGTTTTGTTTACTCTGAAGTGAATCCTTTCCAAAGATTAGATTTGCATGGGCCTCTGTTACCTATCCATTGCCAGAACCTTTCTCTGGCCCAGAGTTCTCCTCAGTGCCACCTTGACTTCCCTGTTCCGTAGACTATAGATGATGGGGTTGAGCATGGATGTCACCACAGTATAAAAGAGGGCCAGGAGTTTATCTATTCCAGGTGAGTGTGTAGCCTTGGGCCTCAAGTAGGTGACAGATCCTGAGCCATAGAAGAGCGTTACTAGGAGTAGATGAGAAGAACAGGTGGAGAGGGCTTTATGGCGGCCATCAGGGGAGGGCATCACAAGCACTGCAGATAGAATTCTTCCATAGGAAGCAATGATCAGTAAAAATGGGCTGGAAATGCAAAGGATTGCCACCACAAAGACTGCAGTCTCATTATGGGATGTATCTCCACAGGCAAGTGCGAGGATAGGTGGAAGGTCACAGAAGAAGTGGTCTATCTCACAGGGTCCACAGAAGTCCAAGGAGAAAATATAATTGGTCTGTCCCAAGCCTACCATGCATCCCACTCCCCAAGACACCACTGCCAAGTGGGCACACATCGAACGACTCATTCGTGCTGCATAGTGGAGTGGGGAGCATATGGCCATGTAGCGATCAAAAGCCATGGCTGCCAACAGACAGCACTCGCTGATAGCAAATAATGTGAAGAAAAACATCTGTGTGGCACAGCCCTCCCGAGAGATTCCTCGGGCCTCACTCACAAGGCTCTGCAGCATCTTGGGTATTACAGAGCATGTGTAGCCAATCTCCAGAAAAGACAAGTTGACCAGAAAGAAGTACATGGGGGTATGGAGGGCTGGGTTGGTCCAGATGGCAAGAGTGATGAGTGCATTACCTGTCAGTGACACCAAGAACATGAGGAGGATGAGGGTGAATAGGAGAAAACACTGTCCGGAAATCTCAGAAAACTTGGCAAATGCAAAGCGTTTAACAGACAAGCTGTTCTCCCGCCACAGAGAGCAATTGGAACTCATCTCCTGGAAGAGAAAAGAGCAAGTCATCGAACAGATTCTTGCAAATGAGGGAAATTAATCATTTCGTTACTTTTAGAGCCTCGGTTAAATTGGAGAGGGAAATTTCTTACCTTCAATTCTAAAATTAAAGCAGTTCAAAACTGCTACTCATCATCATACCTTTTCAAATCAAACCCTTTTTATGATCACTATATCAACTGAGTTCTCCTCAATGTACTTTTTGCCACTCATTAAATGGAAAGTGTGAATTGCAGCTTGACTCTCCTTCTATGCTCTCCTTAATAAGCCTGTTGTCAATACTGCCCAGAAAAGTTTCTCTAATATCTACATTTTCCTTATTCCCATCGTCACTGATTTCTTTCTTCACTCACTCATTTAATAAGTAATGAGCCCAAAGCATTTTACACTTAGTGTTGAAGGTATTTGAATTTTACAGTGAACAAAACCATCTCTCACCAAATGAGATTTATACATTGGTGAAAGAAAATGTAAATTAACCACTCAATAACTAAGTAATTCCTGAAATTCTTGGGATTAAATACAGAGCACGTCCTGGTAACAGATATGTTTAGATAATGTTCTCAGAGAAGGTTCTTGAGAATGGAAGCATGAATCTGGACATGAAACACACAAAGGGACAACCATGCAGGCAGCAGCATAGCCTGTGTATACTAGTGGGACGTGTATGTTTTTATTGAGCTTCTTTGCATTTCATACAATAGATCTTAATCAAACTTAGACCTCTTCCCCCATCCACACCCCCTATAGCGCCTTCATGCATACATATTAAGGCTTATCTGGTCAAACTTTTATACCCAGATATCCTTTGGTGCAAGTTCATCCACTGGAGTCTAGTCAGCCTATCTGGAGTCACTCCCCAAGGAAGATCAACTCTCCCACAGCCCACAGTAACAGTTGCAAATAGTTCCTCTGGTAAGGTTGGGACCTGCTGCCCATCTCCCCAGTTCTATGCAAGGTCTCTGTCTGATTAAGTCAGCATGGGTCTTGAACATGTTCTCACCATTGTTGCAAGTGAATAATGAACAAATTCCCAGAGGCCGGAAGCCTCTCTTTCCTTAGGTTTCAGCACGAGTCCCGTCTCTTATAATCTTTCTGCCCCCTCTTCTGAAATGATCTCTGAGCCATGGGTAGGTAAGGTTTAATATGGGAGTCCTATCCAGGGACATACACTCTGCAGTCTTTTATTCTCTAAAACTTGACCAGTTGTGGCCTTCTGTGTGTATCACACTCTGTTGTATGAGGAAGCTAGACTGGTGAGAGTAGAGGAATGTATTAGTATTCTCTCTAGCCCCTGTTCTGTATTGTCCCATAAGCCTTAGGTGTAGGGGTTCCACTTTAGATGTGTCACTTAGGACTGGGCATCTCTCAACATATATTCTCCATGTGTAATCAGTTGTGGAACTCTTTACCTTTAAGTGCCATCTTTTCCCTACTAAAGCATTCTCTGCTAAATGAACATATTCCCAACAAATTAAAATTCAGTCTTCTTAATATGATTCCTGAAATCTATGAATTAGGTCACTGAATTTAAAAGAAAAAGAGTTAAGACAATGGCTTGCTATGAAGTAGAGACTGGCCTCCAACTCACTATGTAGTCCAGGTTGGTCTCAAACCCACAATCCCTTTGCCTCAATCTTCCAAGTGCTGGGATTACAAGTGTGCACCATCACGCCTATCTTGATAGAAAATTTTACTTGTGCCAAAATCTCATGTTACATTCCTATCAGACAACATAATTATAGCATGCACTTCATTTATACATACTTATTTTCTCTGTGTTAGTCTCATTGTTTACCTAGTGAGTTGCCTTCTATGTTCATATTCCAATATACCATTGCCTCTTCTCTGGAAATTTCTGAACTCCAGCCTCCCGCCCTTTTCCTGTACTAGTCACTTACATCCTCCTCCATTGTGTTCCCACAACTCTGGTGATGAACACTTGCAAATTTCTTAAGAGCTGCCTCAGAAATAGACAGTGTATGGATATTATTCATTTATTTACTTTTGCCATTTTACCATTACTTCTATCACCTTTACCAATCAATAAATTATCATGTACTAGCAGGTCACTGTGGCTCACCCTATAGTCCCAGCACTTGGGAGGCTGATGCAGAAGTTCAAGGCCAGGCCACACTGTACAGTGAGACTCTTTCAAAAGAAAAATATCCTCATGTAATGAGAAAGGAGTTTAATGATTAATTTTCTTTAACTGCCTATACTCTCCCCTTACTGCACATAATATTTTCTGAGTTAAATCTTATCTCTCTCAAACATCTCAGATGTGATATGATCTTGCTCTCAATCTGATAAATATGAGCTATCCCAAAAATCTAAATAAACATTGAATTCCCTAAGAAGAAAAGAGGAACTCCAATTGTTCTGGAGTCTGTTCATGCTTACACTTCATTTTCTGTGTCATGTTACATAATATGGCTATGTTTATCCACATTAATGTTGGAAGCTCACAAAACAAATGTGAGCTTTATTATTATTAGAAGCAAACATGTTAGCTGCTTTCACACAAACAGGTGTAATGTGTGCCTACCATACATACATATGTCTGTACACCCAGGGAGAGAAGCACACTCAAATGTATTCTAAGCAGAACAACAGAAAAGAGCATTCTTAGAACAGACAAGTAATGCTGGGTCAAAGTTAATATTTCCTCGAACTCTCAGTTCCTTA
>NW_008340639.1:153425-155243 GCF_000622305.1 Nannospalax galili
CTGCTGTGCGTGCTCCCCTGTGGGCAATTTTACAACATAATGTTTCCTCCTATTCATTAGTTTCATTTCTATTTCATTATTTTTATATCCATCTGCCATTGTAGAGATAGAAAAAGCAAAAAGTACATATATATGTACATAAAATGTCACTTGAATCTAGTGTCCTGGGAAAAAGTTACATATCATAAATTGTTTTAATCCACCAAGTTGGGCATGCATGGATCCATTCAACAGTTTTCAAAAGTTAAAGATTGACACAAAACTCTGTTGAAAGGAAGCAAGAACTCTGTGTGATCACATGTATCCACAGTCTACGACTCCTATGAAAATTGCTTACACATTAAATGGACTATTTTGGTGCATTTATCTTATTTTAAAACATTTTAAATCATTTTTCAGTGCATTGCTATTAGTTTAAAACTCTATGCACTTCATGTAATAAAAATAAAAACTCATGGGAAGCTGAGCCAAAGAGATTCAAGACAATAGCTTACTTATTATTATTTTTTTAATCCAAAAGGTTCTCTTAGGCACCCTAACTCCTTAATGAAAGCTTATGCAGTTGTATAGAAAGTTCTGGAGATGAGAGTTTGTGGTCCCATCTGTCAAGTTAAATTTACATGTATGTCTTTTACCTGTTATATACTCCTGACTCTAGGAAGAACTAAAGTTTTCTCAGTAATACCAAAGGAGTGACTAAAGGGAAGGTTCAGGGGGAAAAAAAAAGACTGTCTGACCAGTGCTTAACTAATGATATCACAAAGATGTCCTTGCGTAAATCTTCTCAGTCTACTTAGACTGCTGCTACCAAATGAAAATGTCTTTGTTAAAGATGAGGGTCAGAGAAGTTGGGAAAAGTGAGACGCCTTCTACAGGAAGGGACACTAACAAGGACTAACAGCCCAAAAGTTCATATATGCTATTATCATTTGACACTTTTAGGGCTCACAGGATGAATAAGAACACATTATGTCATAAGTGCATTTCAAAATCCTCCATAAGTCATAGTCAACAACTGGAAAAAATAGAATATCAGAAAGTCTATGAGTACTTTAAATATTTTAACTGCTTCAATGGTATTCTATCTGTAAGTAAAAATTACTAAACCGTACAAAATAAATATATAGGATTTCTGAGAGGTGAAAACGTAAAATTCAGCAAAACTCTGCTCTACCACCTTCTCTGTCACTTGGTACTGAAATAAGCAAACTGATTTACTACAATTTCTATTGCTTCGGACTCCATTAGCTGTTAACTTCAGTCTAAGGATGCCGAGATCCACGTAGCAGTTTTCAGCTTCGGATACATACCCCCAGTGCTTTGTTTTCTTCGTGATCTACGAAAGGAGAGTGTTTCTCTAATGGTAGGTCCCAAGACTTCAGAAAGGAGTATTTTCATGTAGCAGAATATTCTGGATGGGTATACCGTCTGTCCCTTTTCTGACACATTTTTTTGACCTAAATTTTCTAACCCTCTATTTGATAGGATAATGAAGTTCTTCCTATCTTTGAGCTGATCTTTTTGAAATTAAAATGTAAACATTATTGAGGCAAGCCATGAATAAACAGTAAGGGATGGCCATCAAAATGCTAACATTCCTTCCCGTTAAAGCCTCTTGTGAATAAGCTCACAAGACAGTGCCTGGGTTGTTTTCTGCAGTGATCAATCTAAAAACCCATATTAAAAGATCTCCATGCCTAACTCAAAATGGCACCCATTCTCTCTTCCTTCTTAAGCTCTGTCTGTAAGTATATGATAAACATCTCTCTAAAACTAAAAAAACAGTCAAAATGAAGCCATTTAAGTGTTGTGATATAA
>NW_008340639.1:155502-157031 GCF_000622305.1 Nannospalax galili
TCTGCTTTGGAAACAATCAAGCACAATTGATTCATTTTGGGTTGGTAATATAATTCAAACTGCTCATCAACTGACTCAGGCCCTTATTTCGTCTGTTTTTGTAGTAAGATATTTTTTTGTTTTCTGTTTCTTATCAGCTACAGGAAAACAGGATATTAGATATTGCAGCTAAAACTGTACAGCACCTAGTGTCAAGAAACACCACATATTTAAACAATACTATGTAATTACTTCTAAAATTTTTAATAGCACAAATAACTCATTAGGATCATTGTCCATTACTTTCTACAGTTTCGCCACCATAATTTGATCAAGGACCTAATATTTAGCTAAATGGTTCTTCACTCTAACCAGTAGAAATTACTGTATTGCTGGACTGGATTGCCATGTACTGAATGATGTGGTTACCTCCATCCTGCAGCAATAAAAGATACATGAATTTCCTATGGAATGCTTAAGAAAATTCCACAGCTATTCTCTGAAAAGGGAACAGTCTGTGTAAACTGTTACACTTTTCAGAGAAGACAATATTTAATTAAAATAATGCCAAGAACTGAACATTGCTTTGCGTATCAGCTGTCCAACTTCACTCTTTAATCCACTTTTCCCAAGGCCTGTTTTGATACATCGGCTATGACACATACTTTTACTCACAGAACCTGATAGGAAGAGATGGTTATTGTTTCTGAGCTACTCCCTGACTTCTGTACTTTCTCCTTACATCCCAAGATTCAGAAGATGCAAACCATACCCATCCTCCTCGTATCATGTGCTGAGAAGCCTTTGTTGCAGTCAGGAACCATGCTTCATCTGAGAAAGACAATGTGTCTCATGAGAGAGCATTGTGTCCCTCACAGCAGTGCCCCAGCACACACACACACACACACACACACACACACACACACACAGCTATACTAATAGCAGGATCATTCCGTTGAGATTTCCCATTTCCTGAAAAACAACAGGTTATAAATATTCTCCTTTGTGTTCTAAGTCCTTTAACTTTTCACTTTCCCCAGGAGACTTAAATTTCTCCTCACTGGAGAGTGTCAGGAAGCAGTCTGATCCTACCTCCTGAGAGTTGTCATGAACAACCCTATTTCTATAGGAAAACGCTAACATTTAAGAAGCAAAAGAAGTAAATGTAAAGGCAGACAAATCAACAATTAAATGTAAATTGCTTGAAACAATTGTAACTGCCGTTATAACTCTAAACAGAGCATATGAACTCAAGTGAAATACATTATTAGAATCAATTCCTTAACAAATCATTCATTGAAATGTTAATTTTATGTAATAGTCATCAAAATAGTTGTATAAGCTGCATAAGTAACTTTAATGTCATATTCTGTTGATAAAGTTAATATTTATCTTGATTATCATAAAATATTCAAATTAATAAATTACAATTTTTTAGTCACACATGAATTTAACAAAGCACTTATTTATTTCCATCAAAAGACAGCAAATCAAATTTAGGGTTAAATGTATTTAATAGGATAGTGAAGAACTGAGTAATACAATGAATG
>NW_008340639.1:157116-186019 GCF_000622305.1 Nannospalax galili
ATATATATGGAATCAATGTTATAAAGAGAAATGTGAGAGAGGGGACACTTGCATAGGAAAATCTATTATAACTCTTTTCAATGAAATAGGTAAAATGTCCTCTTTATTTTTTGCTATTAATATTATGTATTTATTTATTATTAAAACTTTTATTACATTTCTATTTACTTGTTTTGTGTGAATGTATGTGGGCTTGCATGTGCCACAGTGCATATGTGGAGGTCAAAGGACAATTTGTGGGAAACAGTTCTCTCCTTCAACCAAGCTGGGTCCTAGGGAATGAACCCATGTAGCCAGGTTGGCAGCAGGCTCCTTTACCTGCTGAGCCATCTTACTTGCCCTAACTTTTTATTTATTATGTTTTTAGGATTTTGCCTCTTGTATTTACTTGAGTTTTTGTATGTTTTTACTTCCTAGATTGTAATTTTTTTGCTTTATTTTTATTTTATGTGTATGAATGTACTGTGTGCATGTATGCAAGTGTACCCATGTCAGGTAATGCCTGTGGAGAAGAGAAGAGGGCATCAGATCACCTGGAACTGGACTTACAGATGGTTGCCTCCATGAAGGTGCTGGGATACAAACCCAGGTCTTCTGTAAGAACAGCCAGTGCTCTTAACTGCTGAGCCAACTCTCTAGCTCCCGGATTGTAATTTTTATCCTAGAAGTTCAAATACGTGTTTTACAATTACCGTAAGTCACAGTGAAGGCACACTGGGGCTATAGAAGAGTAATGGAAAACCTCTTTACCTGGGAATGGTTGAGGAACAACATGAAGGCCTGGGTGCCCAAGGCCACATATGCAGTCAAGACCATAGCTGACCATCAAGGAATGTGGAAAGTCAATTCTTGAGAATCAGTCCTCCCAAGTCAAGAATCTGCAAATGACAGAAACCTCCCCTGTCCCTAGCATAAGCCCAACACAGGAAAATCCACTGCCTTGCACAACCCTGGGCCTCAGAGGAGGTGATTGTGGAGAACGAAGCCATTCAGAGAAGGCTGAAGCTGCTGCCCAACATCAGCTTCAATTCCTCCATCCTTCAATTTGCTCCACCATCAGCCCACCACCAGAGGAATGTAGAACCTTGGCTCACAGTTGGCAACTACAGCTCCAGGCTCAGGAGAGGAGTTATAATTTCAATTACACTGGTTCCTATTACTTCCCTGACTCCATCACTCTGTCCACATGATCATGCTTGTGTTTAAGAAAGAGCATTTCAGCTTCTGTGCAGCAAATAGAAGTAGCAGCTACTTGCTGACTTAAATTTCATGCTAAAGGGACAGCAGTATTGTACAAAACTACTTTTCACTTTTGTTCAAGGAGGCAGATGGATCGAGTATTTTTTTTTTTCATGGTTAAGGGTCCAGTCGGCTTTATTGGCATCTGCTATTTTCACAACTTCTTCAATGGCCAGGGGGAGCAAGTGATGAAACACCTCCTTACTGGAGCCACATTTTAAGTGCCCAGACCAAAAGCCACCACTGCCACCATTGCTCTGGTGCCAGCAGCCACACTGCCACCATCTTAGCTTACCAGTTATTTTCATCCTTTACTTGCCAAATCCTAAGTTCAGAATTTTGAAATCAATATAGAAGTACCTAAGGTTAGGACAATATTCATCCTGTGTGATAAGGTTCCTCACATGGTCCAGCACACACTCAGCCTCTTGGGAGCCAGAGCACTCTAGGCACCAAGACTGGCAAAATCCATTCAGCTAAATAACATATTGCTCAGTTTTTCTTGCAGATAAATGCACCCTAAAACTAATTCTGGCTAACAAGATGTAAAGTAAGTTGTAATATCTAGGATGAGAGTATAAACTTTTAATTTTGAAGGGCATTGGTTTGAGGGACATTTCATTATTGGCCCCAGAACCTAATTCTCACAAAGTCTGCACCAAAGAACAGACAGAAGGGTCAGAGATTTTATAAACCAAGTACATTCAGTTGAATAATTAGCATTATCCTTTACTATTGATTTGCTCAAGTACTGAAGAAATGCTAAAGCAGGAGTAAGAAGAAGTTATAGGAAAATGTTTGTTGATGAAGAACAGGTAGAGGAAAGATGAGAGAAAAAAATGAGGACAAATCTTCAAAGCTGCTGAATATGATTGCAAATATAGTTGGTAAATTGCTGCCTAAGTAGTTGATGTGTAACTAAGGGGAAAACTATCATTGTCTTTTTTCCCCTGATATAATGTAATTTCTTTATTGATAGATACAATTAGTAGCAATAGAGTTTGTTAAAATTCATTTTATTTAATAATATATCTAAATATTTCTCTTTATTTTTATTTTTAAAATTAAGTTACAAGTGATAGATTTTCATGTTCTCTAACATTAACTGACAGTTTAAAACAGCTGAGAATTACCTAAGAAGAGTCTCAATAAGAATTGTCTACATTGTGTTGGCCTGTGGGCCTATGGGGGTTGGTTGTCTTAATTAAATTAATTGATGTTGGAAGACCCAGCCAACTGTAGGCAACAACATTCCCTGGGCAGGGGCTCCTGAACTGTGTAAGAGTGGAGAACTCAAGCATAAGTAAGGAGTGTATAGTACTCATTTCTCTCTGTTCTAGACTGTGGACTGTAGATGTGATGTGACTAGCAAGTTTCTGTCCTACAATGATATACTTTATCCTGGAATTGTAAGCTCAAAAAAGAAAACCCATTCTCCACTAAGTTGATTTTGATCAGCATATTTAATCACAGAAACAAAAATGAAGTTAGGATATAAATTGGTTCCAAAAGTTGAATCATTGTTGTGATAAACTTGATTGTGTATCACTTATGCCTTTGGACTCTTTTGAGGAAGAGTTTGGAAATTTGGGATGGAAAAGCCTTTGACTCTGTGGGCCACGCTTTGTGGGCCATTATTGTAGGCGTTTGTAAAATAAAAATGCTGGAAGTAATGTGGACAGTGGAGACCCAAATCATGTTTCGGAGGGGAACAAGGACTTTGAGAGCTGGACGTGGAGCTATTCATGTGATACTTTGGCTAAGAGTCTCTGATGAGGCTCAGGCAAAAACAAGTGACTGTGATGGTTAAAAAGGCCAGCACCACTGAATTGAAACTTCTTGTGCTTCACTGGGACATTAGGAAAGCATTGCATCAGAGTCAGTAATACAGATGTTGTCCAAGGAGCCAACCTCTATCTCCAGCTGACAGCAGAATTTAACAATGTAAGCATTGTCCACATGGACTGGTTTTGATGGCATGAAAGATGCAAGATTGAGGGTGTCATGGAAAGCAGATGAGGCTTGGCATTGTGTAGCATGTTTGAAGTCCCTGTGAAGCAGCCCTGAGAGGCCTGTAAAGGTGAAACCTCAGTCACAATGGAGAATTCAGGCTACATGAAATGCCAGGACCATGGGACATCTGCCAAGGAGAGCTGAAATGTTAATTGTAGAGCCAGGCCAAGCCCAAAAGAGAGGCTCTGTGTGCTGCAATTGACAGAGCTAGAGGAATGTGGCTCTAGACCCTAGAAGATGAGCCATGGATACAGGACATCAAGCTGGAGGATTTGGTATTTTCCTTGCTAGATTTTGGATTTCTTTTGATCTGATTTCCCCTTGAGTCATCCTAACTCTTTCCCTTTGGAATAAAAATGGTACTCTGTGCCATCACATGTTGAAATTATGTAAGTAGTTTTTTTTTTTTTATAGGAACCCACGGTTATGAGACTTTGAACTTTCAAAGAGATGTTGAACTTCTAAAGTTGGACTTTATTTTATATTATGAGATAAATATAGGACTTTGGGGACAAGGGCTGGAAGGTTATAGTTTTAAAAGTGATATGTGTATGTGCCAAGTTGACAAGGGGTGAAGTGTGATGTTAGCTGTAATTACCAACTTGGTATAACCTAGTCTCCCCTGTGAAGAGAATTTCAATGAAAAGTTGTCTATATTGGGCTGGCCTGTGGTCATGTGGGGAGGATTGGCTGAATTATGTCTATTGATGTGTGTAGCACCATGTCATAGCTAAGGTGTCTTAAACTGTATAAGAGTGGAGAAATAGGGACTGGAAAGGCATCTCAGCTGTTCAGAGCACTTACTGTTCCTGCAGAAGACCTGAGTTCAGTACCCAGCTCCGATGTCAGATGGCTCACCATTACCTGTAACTTTAGTACCAGGGAATCTGGTGCCTCTGTTCTCTACAGGAACCTGCACTTATGTGCACATAATTATATGCAAACACACACACAGACACACACATACACACATCTCTTTTTAAAAGAGTGAGGAAATCAAAATGAGCATAAGCAAGTAAGCAAATAAGAATGCATGCATTCATTTTTACCAAACATTCAAGGAGATCTTATACCAACACTTCTTAAACTATTTCACAAAATAGAAAGGAAAGGAACACTATCAAACTCATTCTATGAAGTTAGCATAACTCTGATATCATCCTGTTACTTTATCTTTTGCTGTTATAAAATATTCTGACAAAATTGTAATAAAATGCCCTAACAAAACTTAAAGAAGAAAAGATTTATTTTAGCTCACAGTTCCAGGCTGCAGTCCATCATGAAAGGAAAATCACAGCATCAAGAGCTTGTGTCCACAATCAATAAGCAGAAAGAAATGAGAGCTTATGCTCAACCTACTTTCTTCTTTTTATTTCATATAAGATCCCACTTCAAGGGGGGGTCTCCCCACTTCTCTTAATTTAATAAGAGAGTTCCCACAGGTGTGCCCAGAGACTATCTCCCCAGATGATTCTAGATATCATCAAGTTAGCCATTGATATTAACTATCACAAATACCAAAATCAAATAAAGACACAATAAAAAAGAAAACTACTAATCAATCTCACTGATGAACATAGATGCAAAAATTCCTCAACAAAATATTCACAAATTAAAGTCAAGATCACATTAAGATAATCATATACTGTATTGGATACTTTCTGTTGCTCTGATAAAACACCATGACTAAGGCAACTTATAGAAGGAAGAGTTTATTGCACTTACAGTTCCAGAGATATAAAAGTCCAATATGGTGGGGGCAGGCATGGCAAGAGGCAGCTGAAGCAGAGATCTAAGCACAAAAATTTTTGAGCCGGTACAGTAAGCAGAGAACCAGACTGGAAGTAGCCATGACTATATATATTCTCAAAGCTGGATCCCCAGTAGTGATGTGCTTCCTCCAGCATGGTCACATTCTATGACCCTCCACAAACAGTGCCACCAAATGGGAACCAAGTATGCAAATACTTGGAACCTATGGGGGACACTCTCCTTCAAATCACCACATAGTCTATGACCAGGTATGTTTTATCTAAGTAATGCAAGATTGATTCTATATACACCAATCAATAAATATAATACACCATTTAATAGAGACAGAATATTTCAATAGATGCAGAAAAGACACTTGACAAAGTTCACCCCACCTTCACACTTCAAATTCTGAAGAAACAAACATTACACAGAGCTTACTTCAACATAATCAAGGCTATATATCACAAACATATAACCGAAGTTTTACTAAATACAGAAAAACTGAGATCACTTCCTCTAAAATCAAGCATAAGTCAAGGTTGTCCACTCTCTCCACATTCACTCAGTATAATGCTCAAAATCTTAACTAGAGCAATAAGACAAGAAAAATATATGAAAATCATGAATATTTGAAAAGAAGACCTCAAACTGTCCCTGTTTGCAGACAACTTGATTCTAGAGTTAAAATACTTCATGGACTCTGCCAAAAATAGAAACTCCTGATCTGATACATTAAGTAGCAGGATATAAAATCAGCATATTAATTTTTATAAATCTTCTTAAAGGCTTGTTTATTTTATTTTATGTGTTTGAGTGTTTTCATGAATGTATGCACATATACCATTGGTATCTGAGATAATTTGTAATGTGTTCGTGAAGAGCATAACATTATTTTAAAATAGTAATGTATAGTACTACGTAAACAGCTTGTGTTTATTTTCCTGCATTACTAGTTTTGTCTAATTGGACTTTAGTAATACCTTACCTGAGTAGTTGTGGACAAGCACTCAAATACAGACACAGCCTGTCACGTTTCAAAAGCATGAAGAACCAGTATTTCAATAAAGTTTAAAATATTTGAGAAATTCTGTCATTTAACTAAATTTGCTTGCTTCCAAATCTAATATGGAGATATTTAAGGATGTTCAATCCCATGCCTGTTGAGAACATGCCACTGAAAAGCCAAGAATACCTGACGCACATGTTAACTCTCTTATGCTCATAGCAGATACAGTTGAACAATCCCAGTACTCTCTTTGGAGCATTTCTTCAGAATCCTTTTAAACTGACACATGAGACAAAAGCTTTGGACTGCTTTTCATGAACACAGTGGCTTATTTTCATAGGATTTGCAGTCAGTCAGTGTCCACTATTTTCATAGGATTTGCAGTCAGTCAGTGTCCACTTTGAACTCAGCTTCTTGGAATAACCTCATGAGCTCTAGTTTTCCAAATACATCAATGGAAAGTATGGAAAAAAAAACTGAAAATTTGAAGGTTATAAAGATTTTTGGCTCGTAAGTTTTGGAAATGCTTTCCTTTTGTTGGTTCATTTGATATGGCTATTGAAGTTCCCACGTTAGGCTGTGGTTAGTTTCCTTGAAGGTAATTACCTCTACAGAGCAGATGAGCAGAATGTCCTCGATTGGGAGATGGTTGGGTGGGAAAAGTGCCTCCTGCTTGCATGGGGACCTGACTTTGGATTTCCAGAACACATCATGTAAAATCCAGGGATGTGTGCCCATGACCCCAGCTCGGAGGCAGCAGAGACAGGAGGATCCCAGAGGCTCAATGGCCATGCAGCCAAGCAAAAACAGCAAGCACCAAGTTTGGGGGAGAAGAGGGGGGAAAAGAGTGTCCTGTTAGATTTCAAAATGGCTCTCTGCCAAAAGAAAGAAGTTTTTTTCCAATATTCACTTTGTGACCTGAGTCTAGCTTCGGAAGATGATTAAAAACCATGAACTTGGGTCCTGCAGAAGTTGTGTTTTGTTTTATTTTAAATATCGGACTTGTCCACTCAAAACCTTTAAAAATTTATGGACTACCATTCATAGATTTCAATCTCAAGATTAATTCTCATCATATTTATTCATGTGCCCCTCTGCTCCTATAAGCCATACGTCTTTTTATTTGCCTCTTCTCCAAAATTTAGGCAAAGTAGTTTCATCTGTGTCCACACCTTTCTTATGGATATGATAAGTGTTGGTGTTTTAATCTGCTTAGTGTTTATCTTGTTAATGCAGAGCTGTGACATCGAAGCTCTTACACACTAAAGAAGAAAGCAGAATATGCCAGAATATGCTCTCATTTTTCCTTATTTGAACTTTTCATTGTGCTATTGTAGACAATTTTCCTGAATTTCTTGAAGATTTTTGCATTGGTGTTCAACAGGAACATTAGCTTACTTGTGTATATAGTATCTTTGATATTCAGATCAGTGCAATACTTTTTAACCCTAACCCTAAAACCTAACCCTAATCCTAACCCTAACCTTAAACCCTACCCCTAAGCCTAACCCTAACCCTAACTGTAAACCTATCTCTAACCCTAACCCTAACCCTAAAACCCTAACCCTAACCCTAAACTTAACCCTAACTCTTACCCTAACCCTAACAATAACCCTAAACTTAACCCTAACCCTAACCCTAAACCCTAACCCTAACCCTAACCCCTAAACCTAACCTGACCCTAACCCTAAAACCCTAACCCTAACCCTAACCTTAACCCTAACCCTAACCCTAACCCTAAAACCCTAAACCTAACCCTAACCCTAATCCTTAACCCTAACCTGACCCTAACCCTAAAACCGTAACCCTAACCTAACCTTAACCCTAACCCTAACCCTAAAACCCTAACCCTAACCTTAAAACCCTAACCCTAACCAACCCTAACTTAACTCTAACAACCCTAACCCTAACCCTAACCCTAACCCCAACCCCAAGCCTAACCCCAACCCCAGCCCCAAACCCATCCCCAACCGCAATCCCAACACCAACACCAACCCCATCCCCAACCCCAACCCTAACCCTAACCCTAACTCTGCCCTTAACTCTAGCCCTAAAACCTGACCCTCAGACCCTAACCCTACCTCTACTCTAAACCCTAACCTAACCTAATGTCTAACCTTAGCTATAACCTATAACCTTAACCCTTACAAATGATATATGGCATTTATAAACTTTAGAAACTTCTCTTCATCAGCATACGCCATTAGGATGATATTTAGATGAGGCTGGGGAGACAGCAGTAGATAAAGTACTTGTCATGAATGCATAAGGGCCTGAGTTCAGATCCCCAGGGCACAGAGGAAAGATGTTGGCCTGGCAGCACAGGCCTGAGAAGCCAGTGCTAGAGGAAGAAACAGGCAGATCCAAGAAACTCATTTACCATTCAATGTAGCCAAAACAGAGAGCTCCAGGTTCAGAGAGACCTCGATTCAAAAAATAAAGTGCAAAGCATTAAAGGAAACCATTCCAGCATCAACTCTAGCCTCCACATTGGCACACATGGGTGAGTGCACTCATACATATGCACACATATGGACACCTCCTACACACACACAAGAAAATATTTAGGAAGGCCTCCAACTTGGGGAGTAAACAAGCTTCATGTAATACGATAATAAATGTACGATGTACAGTAAAGATCATACGCCATTTCTTCCATGGACATAGCCAAGCATGGTGGTGCATGCACTTGGGAGTCAGAGGCAGGTGGATTTCTGTGAGAGCAAGGTGAGCATGGTCTCCATAGCAAGTTCCAAGCTAGCTGGGACTAAAGGGAGACCCTGTGTTTAAAAAAATCCCAAAATACATAGTATGGAGATAATAATTACTAGGATTCTGGGAATGCAATTCTAAGGATGAAATAAAAAGAAAAATGAGTGGACTGTTATACCATATATTGATTGTAGAAACTAGGATAAAAAAGAACACTTTTCTTAATTCAGTAACAATATTTTAATATAAGACTAATTTTTCATAAAATATGTTGAATAACAATATGGGTTTTCCAGGTCAAGGAAACATGTCTTTAAAATAGATTGACTGTTTTAATCCTTTCATTTCAATTATATATCAGTAATTTATATCCTGTTAGTGTATATCAACTTGAGAAACTAATGGTTTTCATTGAGACCTTTTCATACATGTGTGTAATGTATTTTCTCACAGCCCACATTACCCTCCCTTCCCTCCCTGCCTACCCCTGGTTCTCCTTCCCCAACAACCTCGGTACTTTCACTTCTCTCTTTTCTACTGACTAGTCTTTATAGTGCATTTTGTGATCAGACTGGATTGGGACCATTGGGAATTCTATAACTGGTTAGAATTCTTTGTTACTGGATGTTCAAACTTACTTTTTAAAAAAGGTTACGAATGCTGGAATAAAAATTAGGCCATGAGCAGCCCCCAAAATCATAACAAGAAACATAATCTTAAAAAACGTTCTGAATATGTATGCTTTAGCTGCAGATAAAACACACATGCCTATTATTGTTGAATGGCACTTTGCAACACTGGGTAGCCTAGCATGTATAATGCCTCGATGCACTTTTTGTTTACCGAGGTCTCAGAACTGGAAACAAATGCATAGGAGAAGTATGCAGAAAAATCAAAAGAAAATCCGATACAAATGAGAAGATTAATCATGGATATGGAGTCAAGGTTGACATTCCAGAATACCATGAAACCTGTCACCCCCACAATCACAGAAGCAATAGCAAAAGTGACCCACAAGGAACACACCGGATGAGGGATTAACAACAAGGAGACAATGAACATAGCTGTGGTTGCAATTATCACGTTCCGCACAGTGTTCTTGATGACTGCAGCAAGCTGATCAAAATAGATGAAGGCTGGGTTGTACACCATCAGGGGGACATCGCAGTTTTCAGCGATGCCCCGTAACTGCAGCAGCATTTTCTTCTTACTGCTGGAAGAGGAAACCCCTATAGTCTGGATGAAGAACCGGGAAGAAGAGATTTCATTTGATGTTGAAATATTAATATCATATGTGAAAACAGGATAAAGTCTTAAAAAGCCACCAATATTAGTCATAAAAGCATTCTTATTATTTGGATCATTTCCAGTATTTTTCATAAACTGAACATATGCTTCCAACCAAACATCTGTGAGATTTTTATCTACATATTCATTTTCTTCAAATTTTACCATACATTTGTTCAGGGTCTGTCTTACATCTTTGTCCCAGTAGTTGATGCTTTCAGTAACAATAACCACAACCCTTGGGCCATAATCTGAGAAGTAATCTTCCTCGACATTAAAATATGGTGTGATGTAGGAATCATCATTTGCTAGATTACGAAGGTCTAACCCTTCCTGCACTTGGAAACACCCACATATACTGCTTATGATGTAAAAAATGTATATCAGCACTACCGAAAACTTGGCTTTGGTAGTTGTGAGAAATGGACCAAAACAGTCTCTGAAGAACAAATTCATTGGATGTTCATCTTCTCCATTTTCATCTGGAGAACAGCAGAATGGGAGACAGCAGGTCTTTTTTAATGAGGAAAACTTCTGGTCAGGATTTTCTAACCAGCGGAGACAGGCAAATTCTCATTTACCATCCAGGGCCATAATTGCTCCAAAACAGGTGATACTATAAAAATAACAAAAGATTAGGGTTGCTCCTGTGTAGATGCAGAAGTACTGTACGGACCCGAAGGAGCTGGTGATTCCTGTGTAGAAGGCCAGGACGCTGGTGGTGGTGGTGATTGTAATGGACACTGCCACCCTGAAATAAGAACTGGAGATTCGTTCTCTTACACTGTCCTTAAGGCCGGTCTTCTTCCAGGCAGAAATCATGATAAACATGTCATCAACCCCAACACCTGTAACAGAACAGCAGGATCTCCAATATATATATATTGATATATATATTGATATATATTGATATATATATATATCAGCAGTTATATTGACTGTTTTCTATCTCAAAGCCTCACCTGTCTTGCAGTCTCTGCTTAAACAGTCTTCCTTGTAATACTATCTCTGAATTCACAACAGAAATTGTCATGCCTTCCTCTCTAGTCTCAGTTTTCTAGACGCTTACACTATTTGTGCACAGCATAGAGGACTCTCTTTCTAGTGTTCACCCAGGGTGTCTTTGTGAAAAATTGACGACACCCAGTCTGCAGATGCCACTTAAGGCACCATCAGTAATATAGTTTTGGTTCTATAAGCAATTTCACACTAATACACAAACACACCCATCAAACATTCTGCTGCTTGAAATATAAAGTTGGCAAGTGTGTCTACAGATAACATAAGGCCATCTAAATGGTACCATTTGAATTGTATCTCACAGTTTGTAGACACCTGCCCAGACATGGACACCTGCACACATCTGGTTTTCCTCCTGGTCTCTCTTTAATACCTTGCATGCTGTAGAGGCATGGTCTCACTGTGCCTGAGATCAGAAATGTGTGAAAGAGTGAATCTTAAGAATCCTTTGCATACTAATGCCTACTAGCTAATTGGCTTCTTTTCACAATGACATTTCGTGATTGCTTTGAAGCAGAAGAACGTTGAAGAGCTGTGACATCGCCAATACAGGAGAACAAAAGAGGACAGTGAAGAACGGGACCGGAAAGGACAGTCAGTCTGAGCCTGCTGCCAATCAGTTCTGTCTCCCTCTGAAGTTCACCCGCAGTTCAGACTGCTTGCACTTTTGTGTGCGTTAGTTTCTGTGTATGTTTACATAGGATCGGGTCTTGAGACTGAAATGCTGATATTAACTTCAATTTTGTCTTCACAGAATATAAGTTAAGGTTGGTAGAAAACTGGGAATCACAGGCTGGCCTGTAGTTCAGATATTTATGGACATGATTGAGGTAGAAAGATCCAAAATTTGTCAAAGCTAGGGAGGTCTGTCAGAGACAGCATGGTGGTACCCCATGGCCACCAGCTGCTCCCAGCTGTATAGAAGAAATAACCAAAGGCACTGGTGCCAGTGGAATGCACTGACATCTCTCAGGTGTTTAAACACTCATGGTACTATGTATAGAAACTTGTTCAGAAATTGTCCTCACAGTTCTTAAGTTGCTGGAATCACATATACTTATGCACACACATACTCCTGTATATACAGAGTATACAAAAGTGCCTCACAGTAGATCAGTTATATCCTTTTTAACTATAGTTTTTTAATGACTGTGGGGGCACCATGGCTGAGCTTATATAAGAGGGTGTACCATGGAGAGCCCAGTTAAACTGACAAACAATGCAAACCCATCTACTGTCTCTTCCAGGAAACCCAAGATGATTTCCTCCAAAATGCTTAGTTTCTAATATAGATATGGCAATCTTTATTTTCTTGTGCCTACGTAAAATAAAATTTTAAAGTAGCAGAAGCATGAAAAGCAGCTATACCCTTCCCTTCAAGGATAATCTTGAATGTGTTATAAGACCATCCATCTAGAATTTGCTCTGTGTAAATATACCCACATAATTATCTGTCACAACGGTCTTGCTTTACAACCAGAAATTTTCATTTAATATAATCATATTTCTATCTTTTTAAAAAGACTGAATATGATTCCAATATTTTAATGTTTTATTTGATAAATACCACATTCATATGGGATAGGGTTCCAATATTTTCTTATTCTAAAATACCCTAAATAAACCTATTTGTCTTACTTTTAATCAATTACAATTATCAGATCAAATTCCTAGAAGGGAAATTGCTGGTCGATGGTTCTCCATTCTTTTTAATTCATTTGATTTGTTGCAAACTGGGTGGGGGAGGCACACCAATTTACATTTTTCCTGCAGTAAAGTGTGGGGTGCTCATTTGCACCAACATCCCAAATTGTCAATCTTTCTGGTACTAATTAATGTGCAAAGAAAACTTATTTTTAATTTAATTTGATACAAGATGTTTCTTCTATTTCCAGTGACTTCTGTAATTCATTCTCACAGACACAGCACGAAGCCTCCTATTCTGCTTTACTCACCAAGGATAAGAAATGGTGAATTTGCAACTATGATCACAAATGGCACCCCAATGTGCACCATCAGGCCAAAGCCACTCACCACTGACAGGACCAAGGCAAATACGCCAAAGACCGCAACACACATTTTGTTTCTTATACAGTTCAACCTGCAAATTTAAAGCAGATGACGTCTTTAAAGTCTTTACAGTTCAACCTGCAAATTTAAAGCAGATGACGTCTTTAAAATGATGATGTCCATATTGAAATTGACAGATGTCTAGGCAGAAAGCTCTGGGCTGATAATTTTCACATTTGTCTGCTCTAGACCTTCAACTCACAGGTACCATCCCATACCAACTGACAAAAAATAAAAGGGACAACTAAGTTGGGAATCTCTAAAGCGTCCTGCACAATTCTTGGCCAACTGTCCAAATACCATTCCACTGAGTAGCATTTCAGAATAGAGATCTACTAAAATCACTGCAAGCAGTTAACTCTACCTGGTCCATCTTCTGTTGCTTGTAGCAAAATACCGGAGGCTGGACATTTTATGAAAAGAAAAAATATTTTCTCAGTTCACAGTTCTAGAGGTCCAAGAGCATGATTCAGTATCTTTGTAAGACCCCCCCCCAACTGTATCATAACACAGTAGGTACCACTGTGGTGGGAAGCATGTGGAGAGAGGGACCACATAAGGCAGAATAGGAAAATTGGTAGATCCAGCAGCCAGGCTTGCTGTTTTTGTAACAACTCACTATCATGGGAAGTAATGGAGGTCTCAAGGGAACTATATCCTTGGCTTCTGAGGGAGCACCTCCAGTGACCTTAAAGGTGTCACTTCTCCCAACCTCACTATACTGAGGCCCAGGTTTCCAGTTATGGAAAAGTAAAGAACAATAAACATATTAGACCCTGTTATTCACATACACGTGTAACTTTCGCCAGGATAGATACATGCTAGGTTTGAAAAGGCATCTAAACAAATATTTTAAAAATGTGAAATTATATGAAGTATCTTTTTAACCAAGAGCAGAATAAACTACAAATCAATAGAAAACTGAAAAATTAACAAATATTCAAAAATTAAACAACACACTATTATTCAAAGAGGAAACTACAAAAGATTAGAAAGAATACAGTGAACAGAATGAACACACAACATATCCACATTGGCTTGAATGGAAAATACTTCCCCCCAGTATATTTGAACACTTGGTCCCCATTGGTAGTGTTGTTTAAGGAGGTTATGGGACTGTTAGGAGGTGGAACCCTGTTAGAGGAAGTATGTCAGTGGGGGCAGGCTTTGAGGCTTTATAAACTGACACCACTTCTTGTTTCTCTTGGCTTCCTGTGTGTGGGTGAACTATTATTGGCCAGTTTCCTGATCCTGCCACCTTCCCCACTCTGAAGGACCCCCTTCTTCTAGAACTGTAAGCCAAAGCAAACTGCTTATTACACTAGTGCAGATCTACAGTGAAAAAGAGCAACAAGGAAGGGCAGAAAGAAATGAAAACGTGCAGCCTGGAGAGGAAGAACGCACAGGGACGCTTCATGTTGCAGTCAAGAGCAGGTCCCAGGATGTTGGGGTTGCCAAAGCCATGAGAGCTCTTCCATGAAGAGCTGTTCAAAGAGCATGAGATTAGCCCAAGAGAGGTGTGGCAGGCAGCAAGGGTGGAGGGGCAGAGCCATCTGAGCCCTTTGTAACTGAAGGTCCAGATCCTAGACACAGAGCTGCAGGATTTCATGTGCTCTGCTGGGTTTTTTTCTGCTTTGTTCCAGTCTTTCCTCATTGCTTGGAATGGTAATATGTAAGCTGTACCACTTTACGTTGGAAGTATGTAATGATTTTACAGGGAGGGGTGTCACAGTTTAAGAGATTGCCTTGTGTTTCAGAAGAAGCTGATTTTTGAATAGTGTTCAGACTATTAAAGACTTACAAAGACTCAGGTGGGGTGTTGTGGTGCATGGTTTTAGTTCCAGTACACAGGAGACAGAGACAAGCAGATATCTGAGACCAAGGCCAGCCTGGTCTACATAGTGAGTTCCCATCCAGCTGTGGCTATAGGGAGACCCTGTCCCAAAAAATAAAAACTATGAGCACTTTTGAATTTGAACTAAATGCATTTTGCATCATGAAATGGTCATGAGCCAGTGGGGACCAGGGCTGGAATATGGCAGCTTGAATGAATTGAAGCGCCTCCATAAGCTCATATATTTGAACACTTGGTCCTCAGTTGCTGATATTGTTTGGGGGAAATTATGGAACCTTTACAAAGTGGAGCCTTGCTGGAGGAAGTATGTCACTAGGGGTGGGCTTTGAGGGTTTAGAGTCTTGCCCCACTTCCTATTTTGTTTCCTGGGTATGGATGAAATGTGAGCAGCCACCTTCCTCTTCCTGCTGCCATGCCATACTGTGCTGGATAGCTTTAGTTGTCAACTTGACACAAATGGGTAGAGGGAGCCTCAACTGGGGAATTGTTTCCATTAGACTGGCCTGTGGCCATGCCTTTGGGGTATTTTCTTGATTTTTGAGTGATGTGGGAGAACCCAACCCGCTGTAGGTGGTGCCACCCCTGGGCAGGTTGTTCTATATTTTATAAGAAAACAGGTTGAGCATGGACCAAGGGAGCAAGCCAGTAAGCAGCACTCTTCTATGGTCTGTGCTCCAGATCCTGCCTCCAGGTTCCTGCCCTGAGTTCCTACCTTGGGCTCCTTGATGAACTGTGTGACTCAGGAGAAGTAAGCCAAGTAAACCCTTTCCTCTCCAAGTTGGTTGGTATTGGTCAGAGTGTTTTGTTACAGCAATGGAGAAATACACTAGAATGCATGACTTTCCCACCATGATGAACTCTATCCTTCTGAAACCATAAGCCAAAATAAACCCATTCTTCCTTAGGTTGCTTTTGGCCATGGTATTTTATCAGAACACCAGAAAATACAATATCATAACTTGTGGAATGAAGTGACATGGCACATTTCTGACTATAGACATGTACACTACAAGAGAAAAACTAAAATGACTTAAAATCTTATAAAACCAGAAGAGAGTAAACCAAAGCTGACAGGAGTGTCTTAGCCTGTTCTGCTTCCTAAAACGAAATACCGTAGACTGAGTAACTTATAAAGAACAGAAAGGAAAACACTCTAGAAGAGACAAATTCAGACATAAAAAGTAGACTAATGTTTGGTACTGGGGGAGAGGGTCTAGGGAGGTAACTACATAATGGCCACAGAGTTATCTGTCAGTAGTGGTGGGGAAATTTGGGAACCAGTAGTTGTGATGGTTTCTTGACAAGGTAGAAATAATGCCACTGAATTCTACATTTAAAACTGTTAAGATGGAATAGTTTATTACATGTTTTATCACAATAAAGTTTAAATTTTAAAAAATTTTATGCATATGAGTGTTTTGCCTGCATCTATGTACACAATGTGCATGCAGTGCCTGCAGAGACCAGAAGAGATCATCAGATTCCCTAGAACCGAAGTCCAGACAGTGTTTAGCAGCCACGTGGGTGCTGGGAATGGAACCCAGGTCCTCTGCAAGAGCAGCAAATGTTTTTAACCACTGAGGCATCTCTCCAGCCCCACAACAGTTTTTACAATGTAAGAAATAAAAAATTAGTGAAAGCTTTACCTGAAGCATGATATAACCACAGAAAGTATGATTAGAACATAGGCCAAGTGGAACAGTGGGATCACAGTCTTGGACGTTGCCTCGAATTCCAGCTGTCTGGAAAGGGATATAAAGTAGACCACCTGCAACAAAAACATGCTAGGAAATGAATATTGATTCCACAGTCTAAGAGTTACCAACACTACAGCAGCACTTTATTTTGTTGGTAGACTTGTGGTTTAAAAAAAAGTGGAAGATTCGCCTCTTCCCACTGAATCCACATTGTGCCTTCCATCCTTCTTCAAAATGCAAACTTCAGTCATTTCTCAACCTTTTGCCAAAGATCTGGTGCAAACTCTAACGTTTAAACACACAGCTGTGAAACCCTGCCTTCACTGAGAAGTGTGGAAATCGTGGCGTTAAAAGAAATCTTTTAGTATTGTAATTGTATCAATGTCACTTTGGGAAAGACAGTCCTCCAGTAGGCATTCTGCTTTAACCAGGTTTTTATCTATTGGTACTGCTGGCCCGAAGCTTCTAAACAGCTATGTGCTTCCTAGGAAGCTGGGCACCTTTGCTGAAACTAACCAGAAAAGGTGCAGAGCTAGCCATCTTTTTAAACAACGCGATAGAACTTCAGAGTTCTGGTCCTTAATCCCCCTGAGCAGAGCATATTTTAGGGGCTCCCGGGGTACCAGAGAGGACTCACTTTCAGAAGAAAGAATATTCGGGTGGCTTAATTAGAAAATCAATTTCTGCACCAAACGGGTTGATGCGGGTTCTTTGCTGGAGACCAGCTTTTTGCATCCCTCTGTGTCTAGGTTGGCTTAAGCTCCAAGGTCAGTAGAGCCCTAACTCCAGGGCCCGGTCCAACAAGACACCTCCTCCTCCAGTCTCCTGCCTCCCCACAAACCCTAACCTCCTGGTACCTCGACCTTCTGCAGAGCCCGGCTCTGCTTTACGTCCTCGAAATGATCTAGAAAGAGGGTGAGCCAGGCCTTGTTGCACTCACTGTCCTCGGGGCCCTCAGTCTTCAGGAAGTAGAGGAGCCGCAAGGCGCTGGACTCCAGCAGGCACTGGCCCATCCCAATCTTCTCGCCCAAGAGGTTTCCCGCGAAGGAGGGGGCCAGGTGGATGAGGTGGCCCGACATGTTGTGGATGCGGAAGGTGAGGTTCCTTAGGTCCAGCGACGCTCGGGACTGCCAGGAGAACAGCATCGGTTTGGGCGGCAGCACAGTCGCCGGTACTTGGCGCATGCCTCGCAGTAGGCAATCCGCATCCTGTTCTCCTGCACCACTGTCAGCACCTGCACCGCGTGGTCCAGCCTGCTCACCTCCGAGCACATCTTCTCCAGCAGCGAGTCCTGCAGCGACACCACCAGGATGGATGTGAAGTTGGCCTCGGAGCTGGTGCCGGCTGCCGAGAAGCAGTATGGTACTGAAGTGGCCCGGCACGAAACGCCGCTCTGCCTTGGCCGGGCTGCGGACGGGCGTGTACTGCTCCTCCAGGTTCTCCTTCTCCTTCGGCAGCTAGATGAGGCCAGAGCCCAGCGCGGCGGTCAGCAGCTACGGCCCTAGCAGGAACAGCCAGGGGTGCGAGCCTACCGCGCCGACCAGGCGCTGGAGCAGGCATGACAGCGGTGCCTCCAGGCAGCTCGTGTGGCAGCTGCACGGCAGCCGCCCCTCCTGGCCCAGCGGCCGCGAGCGCTCTGGCGGCGCCCCAGGCCCAACTCTGGCTGGGATCCCCGGGCAGCCCCGCCTCGCGCAGGCCTTCGGAAGGCGCCTCCCGCCACGCCTCGACGTGGGGCGCCACCTTGGAGGTCTGCGCGAAGAAGCAGCTCCGCGGTCGCCAGTACCCAGTGGTCTGGTCCCGGGTCCGTTGGCTACTCTGGTGCCCGGATGCTGGAGGCAACGTTCGAACGCCTTGGGTGGGGTAGGTGGGGTAGTTAGGATTGGGCTACTCCAGGCCCGGGGGTCAGGGCGCTTCCCCCTGGTCACAGGGCTCTGCCTCAAGCCAGGTCTGCGTACAACATCCCCTAGTGCTCAGCACCAGGGCCCTGGGTCGGAGAGCAGGCTTTGCCCCTCTGGGTGAGCCTCCCCAGGTCAGTGATGACTTAACGTTTGCTTTGCAGACTGTCAGATCTGCGAGGTCATGGACTGTATCTTTCTCTCACAAACTTAAATGCCATAAGTTTTTCTTAGGTGAAATGTTGTTTACAGTACTTAGTTATCAATCTAAAGTTTACAGTTTCCACTCTAAAGGAAAACAGTACAAAGAAGGCTGAATTTGGGGATCAGGGTCACTTGGTCGAGGAAGGAAGGGTAGGGATAGATCGTTCTTTCCTCTGAATCCAAGTAAAAAGCAGTTTAAATCGGGTAACTCATTTTTTTGGGTAAAGTCGAACAGTAATCCTGCAACTAGATAATACTGTTAAAGACTGAGATCATCCAACAAAGTTTTCCCCTAAACTGGTTGCAACTCCTTGCGATTTGTCATGTCTGTGAAACAGTATCAGTCTCTCACACACAGAAAGTGATCCCCTTTGGAGGTTTCAGTGAATTTGTCTTGGAGTTGCCCCCACCTCCAGAGGTGCCACCACCTTCTGTGGTATGTGGTTGTGTGACCCCAAATATTTATTCACCCCAAATGAAGGAAGGACCTAACAGACCAAAGAAAAATTCTTCCCAGTTTTACAAATTAATGCATTTAAGATTATTTACAGGAGCATGGGCAACTCACGGACACTTGCAACCACCAAAAAGTCTCACCTTCATTCCACTTTTTAACCTCTTACACACCATAGCTTATAAGTAGATGGGGGTTAGAATATCAGGAGAGGGTCAGGCAAGAAGAGAACCTCAGGCCAAGAGATCCTGCCAAGAGATCCATCAGGCTAAGGCTAATCCCTGCAGGTCTAGCTAAAGATTTAGAGTTGTATTGATTTCCTCACCCCAACTGCAGACACTAAGGTCTTCTGTAGGTCAGAGCTGCTACTTGCTACATGGTTTCAGACATCAGGCTGAGAGGAAAAAGCTACACTACACTTCTAGTGACTGACTCAGCCATCCTGGGCAACATAGCTGCAGGATCTTGTCTCACAACAAAATATTGAAGCTGAGGAGTTCGGTGTTGGAGCATTTGCCTAGTATGCCCCACACCCTGGACTTAATCTCTGTGGGGACCTAAAGGCCCCACCTTGCATAGGTCCGAAAGGAAGTTACTGGGGGCATGGCCTGGCTTGCTTTGAAAGTCTGACTAATACTTGGGCACTGCTGAGGCGTGCATGATCAGTGCGTGACCATCCTTAAGATACACCCTCAGAGGGAAGGGGGGATTTCCAGGTGCCTTTATAAGCTCTGTAACACCTGCAATAAACGAGTCCCTGCTTGCTTAACTAGACCCCCGTTGCATCTGGGTGTCCGGGTACTGGGGGCAGCATGGGCTGGCGAATGGCATGCTTACTCGTCCCTAATCTGTACCGGGGGTCACTGGTTCGAACCCCTAGCAAGTCCCCACCACACACACACACACACACACACACACACACACACACACACGAGATAAAACCATTCCAACAATACAAGAACTAACCATTGATCTTTCCTGTTGTGCTTAGTTGTAGAAAAAAACTTATTCTCAGGGAAACGTACCTGACAGTGAAAGCAAACTAAATCAGTACAGAAAGAGTAGAGTGAATAAATACAACAGACCAGACATTAGATAATATCTGCCTAATTTAGGGTGGGAGATAGTTTGATTTGTTTTTAAAAGGGTTTTGTTGTTGTTGTTGTTTTTGTACAGAAGCATGGGCAATTCTAGGACAGCTGTATCACTGAAGAGTCCACCCCAGCATGGGGGACAGCTCATGAAAGATGCTTTTTTAAAGCTCTTGGAACAACTTGCAAGCAGTTGTGTTTACCAGTCTACTTTCCCCAACACAGTTACGGCAGACATTACCCTGGGGAGTGTCTTGTGCATCTTCTAAGTTTCAAAATCTTCTTGAGCCTTCTAAGTTTTATTTACTTCCTGAGTCTTTATATATAGTTCTTAATTAGTTAATTTTAAAAAATATTTTATTTATTATTTTTACTTTATGTGTATTAGTGTTTTGCCTGCATGTATGTGAGTTCACCTGTGTTGTGCAATGTCGTGGAGGTCAAAAGAGGGCTTCAGATTCCCCTGGAACTGGAGTTAAGGATGGTAAGTGTATACTTTTAAATGTTTTCAACAGAAGAGACATTGACTTTTTGTTCTGAGGTATTCATTAGTAATATATTGATAAGAGGCCAGAATTTTTTAAGTAATTGTTATTTTAATTAATTGTTGAATTATCCCTTGTATGCATGGGATCAAATAATAGCCAGTTGTAGTTGTGACTTTTAAACTACAACAAATGGACTCCCTTTTATCTTTAAGCCCATCATTTTATAAAATGAGAAAAAGATTTATTTCTGAAATTTTTGCTAACCCATTGGACAAATAGTTTCTAAAGAGCTTTTGTAATTGTTTCATCAGAAACCGTATTATTGAAATAAAAGTACAATTATCTCCCATAAAGTATAATACAAATATCTTTCTTTTTTGTTAGCATTGTGACCTTAGTCTTTTTAAAATATTTACTTTTTATTTTTTTGGTCTTTTTGAGACAGGGTCTTCCTGTAGTCCCAGCTGTCCTGAAACTCACTATGTAGAACAGGCTGGCCTTGAACTCACAGAGATCTGCCTGCCTCTGCCTCCCAAGTGCTGGGACTACAGGCGTGCTCCACCATGCCTGGTGATATTTACTTATTTTTATTTTTGTGTATGAGTGTTTCATGTGCATGTATGTAAGTGCACCTGTGTCCTGCAGTGCTCTCAAAGAAAAGAAGGCATCCAATACCCTGAAACTGGAGTTAACCCTGGGTCTAGCTTCACCAGGAGGAAACTTGAAGGCCAGGGTAAAGGGTAGAGCCAATTGAATCAGCTGGCAAGTCCTACACCATTTGGGTGGTAGACTTGAGTAAAGGTCCGCAGTAGCATCAGATGTCAGTCAGCTCAGGAGACACTGAGTGTAGAGTTTGTGCCTTCATTTCTGGGACATTCAGAACATAGGTTTGGGCTTTATAATCTTACAAAGGGGGGACTTGAGACATGAGAAGTGGTTTATTCTCCTTGCTGATAAGTTTGCATGGGCCAGCCTGTATAGCTAAGGAAAGGAACAACAGCCTCTGGCAAGTCTTATTTCCCCATGCCTCCTCATCCTGTAACAGGGCCAGCATACAAAGCGTACAATTACTCCATGAGGAGTCTTCCATTCAAGAGGGAAGGGTACTACTTGGGTCCAGGGATGTCCTGCTACACAAGCATAACAGTCACTCTTATTGAGCACATGCACTGTAAATTTTAGCTATTTTACCCATGTATTCAATTTTCCATATTTGGTTTTTATTCTTAACATCTGTACCAAATTTTTATCTTAATTGCCTGGCCATATTTGTTAAAACTAGTCAGGCATTAAATTTTATAGTAAGGGGTGATGAGGTTTCAGTTACATTTATCACTAAGTTAATAGGAAAATAGTATGGATCAGTCTTTTGGATATTTTTATCCTGTTTGAAAACTATTTCTTGTACCACAGTAATCTACACTGGACTTTAGAGATGGAGCCAACCAGAGATCCCATCAGGAAATGGGAAGATTTAAGATTTGGACTGTTTTAATAGTTTTTCCTTTTGGATTAAAAAAAACCTTTTATTTATTATTTTTGTTTTGTGTTTATGAATATTGCCTGCATGTATGTAAGTCCACCTGTGTTGTGCGCTGCCAGAGAGATCAGAAGAGGGTGTTGAATTCCCCCGAAACCGGAGTTATAGATGGTTGTTAGCTGCCATGTGTTTGCTGGGACTCGAACACAGGCAGGTCTTCTGCAAGAGAAGCCAGTGCTCCTAACCTCTGACCCATTTCTCCAGCCCCTCCTTTCAGATTTTGAAATAGAGATTTTTTTTAGATCAAGGTGTTATTGTTATGATTTCATAATAACACAAGTAAATTATAAGCAGCAAAGTTATATGTCCTTTAGGCTCCTTTTAGAAGTAATTTTAAAGGCTCCTTAGATGACCCATGGGGGGAAACTTGAACATATATATTTGCCAATCCAAGAAAATTTTCTCTAGTTCTTCTAAGTTTTTACAGGGTAAGACTAGACATGCATGAAGCTGGACAATCAGAGAAGACTCTGTTTAGTTACATTAATTACCAAGTTATTTTTTTCCTATATCCAGACTGAAAACAGTTTTTTCTTAGTCTTAATTTCAAAGGGGTTTTTAATGATAAGATGTCCATTTTCCCTAGGCACTGTTGTCAGTAGCCTTCTTTATTTAGGTGTGACATGTCCAACCTCTTTCAGTCATTTGAACCACACAGTTTGGGTGGTTAACCATAAAGGGCCCATGGAAGTCTGTTTGAACTTGTTTTCTTTTTAGATTTTTATCAGCATTCAGTTCCCAGACTGGTAAGGATAAATTAGAAATAAGAACCTAAGAGAAAGCAAAGTGGAAAGGAGGCACAGCACGTAATTTCTGAAATTTGTTTTTTAGTTTCCATGCTGAGAAGTTCTGTGGACTCATTCAAATCAGGCTCATAGCTCTTTTAGAGATATTTTAATTTAAGCAAAGTTAAAGGTAAACATTAGTTTAGAATATTAAGTACAAATTTAGTTATATAAATGTGTGTGTGTGTGTGTGTGTGTGTGTGTGTGTGTGTGTGTGTGTGTGGTGTATGGAGAGAGAAGGAGAGGGAGAGAGAGAGAGAGAGATTAATTTACTTTTTATGTTCCCAGATGGGAGTGTCATGGGGTATTATAGTCCCAATTAATGTAGTCTATATCTACAGTTTACAAGGCAAAAATCATTGCATGACTTACTCTAAGTTAATTTTAAGCACATTATCAACAGTAGCAGTTGAGAGGGGGAAAGCCTCTGTACATCTGTAAAACTGGTTCATTACCAATAGTGAATATTTTTGTTTCTTTTTTATAACATTAGGCACTTTAAAAATATTTATTATTTTTATTTTGTGTGTGTGTGTGTGTGTGTGTGTGTGTATGAGTGCGTTGTCTGCATGTCCATAAGTGAATCCATACTGTGCAGTGCCTCTGGAGGTCAGATGAGGGCATCAAATTCCCCTGGAACTTGAGTAGCAGACAGTTGTTAGCCACCATGTGGGTGCTGAGGACTGAACCCGGGTCCTCTGCAAGAATAGCCAGTGCTCTTAACTGCTGAGCCATCTCTCCAGTCCCCTACCTTAGGCGCTTTCGTGAAAGTACCCACCTGGATACTTTGGGAGTGTCTCAGTTTAGGAGGCCTCCCATCTCCTATTTGGTTTTTTTTTTTGTTTTTTTTTTTGTTTTTTTTAGAAAACAATGTCCCCCTTTTGGCAAGTTGCATATTCCTTACACACCTGCTTAGTAATGGTGTAGACCCCTGTACAATTATAACTTTTGCATAACTTTTAGACAAAGCCATAGACAAACCAACCCAAAGAGTTGAAATAAATTTTGGCTTTGTTATGAGTCAGTTTCCCCAGGAGTTGAAATCTAACAAATTTGGCCAAAGCACAAGTAATTACACACATACACACACACACACACACACACACACACACACACACACACACAAACTAGGATAGGTACAAAAAACAATTGCTAATTCTTTCAACCTCTTGAAAGTTAATTTTGTAAATGTTCTTATGAAAACATCAATATAACTATAAGAATTTAATTATTGAATATATACCATCCTTAAGTCTCATCACCCACAAACCTTGTATAATTTAAATCTTTTGTGACTTGATTTTAAGCTTTTACAGCTTTGTCCTCATTTTTATTTTTTTACTTCTAGGGTAAAAAATCTTACTTTGTCAAACAAAATCTATAAGCTCACATTTACATTCTTTCCAACAATTCTGTCTCATACCTACTTAACTGTTTCTTTATTCCATCTTACTACTTATACACATACTTTTAATTACCACACTTTTTCCTGTTGTAAGCCTTGAGTAAACTTCCTCTCTGCTGGGACTTTGACATTTTTTTCCTGTGATCTTCTGAAACCTGAGCAGTAGAAGAAAAGTGTACATTTTAGTGAGAGTCATGGCACATTATCAAAACAACCTTAGCTGAGGGAATGTTTGCTGCAAACAAGAAAAGGCAGAAGTACCCAGACAGAAGCAGAAATGTCTGTGCTAACCCTGTAACGGCAGTTTTGGATGACAGAAGACATTTTCTTGCTGTAGTTAGAATAGAGAGGAACAAAGCAGCCCCACAGGCAGAGGAGTTATTTTCCCTTTTAGTTTCATCCTGAAATCTATCAAGGGTTCCTGGTGGGACCCAATAAAAAGGATTTTTGACTTCCCTAATATTCATTAACTATTTCCCAAGCGGTGGTTTCCAGGATTTTCTCCTTTATTTTGAAGTTTGTACAGTGCAGAGAATGGTCTAACCTCGCTGTGCTTTTGTTTTTGAGTGAGCATAAACAGTAGGCTGAGAGAAGCAGCAGATAAGTAGAAACATCCTCAAATCTATGTTCACAACATCTCCCGGAAATCAACTAAGGAATACCTGTTAAAATGCTGGAGTTACTGGTTGAGAGACTTTAGACAGAAAGTCCTCCCTGTCCTCTCCATGAATGAATATCCTTTTAGCTACTTTTACTATGGATATCTTTATATTATAAAATGCACAATAAATTTTTTTAGAAGCAGGTTACCCCTTGGCTGTTCTTAAGGGAACAATGCCTTTTCTCTTGCACAGTTTTATTGTTCACCTCTCAAGCAGAGGGGACTGGGATCCCAGTGCATCTCCAGCAGCCTGAACAAGTGATTTGCTAACAAGGAGGTGCTGGCCTCTTGGCCAGATACAAGTTCTAAAAGTTTCCAACTAACCAAGGGAGATAGAGGAAGTATATGAGGCCCAAGGTGAGACAAAAAGGGAGATATCTCTCTAATTTTGCATCTCCATGTTCTGTATTCTTAATCTCTCTGTCCACATATTTCTTTTTAATTTTTATTTTATGTGCATGAGTGTTTTACCTACATGGACATAAGTTCTCCCATGTGCGCAATGCCAGTAGAGGCCAGAAAAGGGCATCAGACCCTCTGGAACTGGAGTTACCAATGGTTGTTAACCATCACTGGGGTGCTGGGAACCAAACCCGTATCCTCTGAAAGAGAGTGCTCTGTTAAGCCATCTTTCCACCGAGCCATCTCTCTTGCTCACATGGTATTAATATAGATAGGAAGCCAGCATGAGAAACAATCATGGTAAACTCTTCATTAAAGAGGGCCACCTGGATTGACAGTGCTGCTTTTAATGTACCACCTGTCAATTGGATTTTAGTCCCTATAATTTCAGTCCCTATAATATAATAATCCTAAATCCCAGAGAATACTAAACAAAGAAAACAAACAAAAATCTAAAAACTCAAAAAGTGTGACTTGTTTTTCTAAGAAAAGATATACAGCAGAGGCTTCCTTCCTTCCAGCATCCTGGTCGGGTGCACTCTGAGCAGTAAAACATTGTGCAAGGAAGAGTCAGGTCTTCCGACAATACAGCAGTTTTGGTATCTGTTTACTGGTCTTTGGTCACCAAACAGTTTAACACACTTAAAGAACCTTTGCACATTCCTAATTACTTGTAGCTAGCCCCTTCCATTTTGATCTTTGGTAACTAGGATAAGAATGGATATCATCAGCTAAGACTATGATTGTCTCCAGTTGCCAGTGGTTCCAGAGGGATGAGTCCATCCTGGAGAGGAAGTGAACAGGTGAACAGCAAGCCACAGGAATGGTGGCAGCACAAAAGCGGAAGGTGCACAACTTCAGTTATATACAGGAAGCAGAGAGGACAAGCTGGAAGCAGGGCAAGCCTGTGCGCTCTCACAGTCCGCCCCCAGTGCCTTGCTTCCTCAGCATGGCCACAGTTTCCAAGGCTGCCAGAATGCTTCCAAACAGAGCCACCAACTGGAGCCGTGTGTTCAAATACTTGGAGCCTATGGAGGACATTTTTCATTCAAACCACCACACTCTTATTCAATGGACTCTAGCCAGAGGGTACTTACTATCACATGCTGACTGAGGGGCTGACATTCTCCAGGATAATTCTGAGTTAGAAACAGTTGCTCAAAGTGCTGCAGGGATGCTGGAGGACCTCACTGATGGGCGGCAATGATATCTTGACCAAGATGTAGCTGTAGCTTGAAAAACCACATCAAAAATCATTTTTCCTAGATAAGAAACCAGCCTGACACCAGAGGCAAGGCTCCAAGGACTCAAATCTAAGCAAAAGGTCTACCCTAAGCCTCCCCATATCTAGCCTGCTGTAAATCCATTTGCTCCAAAATTCTTCCAGCCTCTTCCTTTATACCTGTATTTTTTATCCACCTCCCGACTTTGTTCTGTGGTGGAGTTTCAAAGGTGGTGCTGTTTCTTTAGGGCAGCTAATGGCAGGAAGCATATCTGAAATACATTACTGGGGAGGGAGAAGGTCAGATGGCTGAAGTCACCTAGGACTGTATGTCCTTAGAGTCAGTCCTTTATTTGTGATAGAGCTAGGGTCCCAGGTTACTAGCTGTGGACAGTGTGGCCATTTCAGTCTGCTTTCTGGGCAACAGCTTCTGTTTTTTTGTTTGTTTGATTAAAATGTACATTCTGGCCAGGTATGGTGGTACATGTCCTTAATCCCAGAACTCGGGAGGCAGAAGCAGGCAGATCTCTATGATATAGAGGCTTGCCTGATCTACATTAATGAGTTCCAAGCCAGCTGAAGCTACAGGGAGACTCTGTGTCAAAAAGACTGAAAAAAAATACTTATACATTTACTCATAAAAACACAAATATATCCTAAAATAGTAAACACAAATTTTATTTTTATTAAAAGAAAGTATAATCAAAAAGGTTTTCAAATGTCCTTTCCCATATGATCCTAACATACACATAGCTGGTGAAGATGCTGGAGACTGGAGTCTGCTTATTTGTATTGACTTTAGTTAATTTCTGTCAATCGCTTTGTGGCATTGACTTTCTCCAGTCTCCTAAAAAGGTTTTCAGAATCTCTGCAGAGTTGCTCATGACCAACATTTGCACAAAGTATTAATATCAGGTAATCAGTGAAATTTTCACCAACTCAGAGCAGGAGCCCCTTTAAATCATATAGGTTTGTAAAGTACAAAATAATCAGCCCAAGTAGTCTGCATAGCAAGTGACCTCAGTGAGACTCGGTACACAAAGGAACTTTTTTTTTTTTTTAATTAGAAGCAGCATTTCATTACAACAGCATTAACCTATTCAATAACATTTTTCTGAGCTAGGGTACATCTCTTTCAAAATTGGCTGTACATTTCTAGGTTTACAGATGAATTATTACCCTTATATAATCTTTTACTCATTATAAACTCTATAAGACATAAAATTAAATGAGGTTCCAACGTTTAAAAAAGATCTCCACTTCGTTGTCAAAACACACAATTTCATACAGAAAAATTCATTCCAAGCCTATTGACATTGAGACGTTTTCACATGCATTTCTAATCTCTATATACATGACTATCACTGGTTACAGTCACCCACCTTCTGAGCTCCTCGGCATCTGAGCATGAATACAAACTCGTCAGGTAGACAGCCTTCCTCTCCCACTAGAGCCTCCATACTCTGTCATCCCTGCCACTGTCCACTGTGTTGTCAGGACCCCCATCAATTCCCCCATATCTGCCCTTCTGGTAAATCTAGTCAGCCAGAAATCCCTGTTCCAGAAGGATCAGCTGTTCCTCATCTACAGCAATCCATTGTCAATATTCCTTTGGATAGAATTGGGGTCTGCTGTTCATTTTTCCAGTAGTATCTTGGAACTGTCTGGAAGAGCCTTTATCCAACCTGTCCAACAACTCGACTGAAGGTATTGCCTGTCTGGCTTTGCTGTTTGTCAAGTAGCTTTTAGTTATATATGTATGCTCTTATGAAATTATATTGGCCCCTTTAATCTTTGGTTATACTTCCCTTTTGGGTGTTTAAGGACATACAATTGGACCAGATAAACTGATTTGTTTTTACTCTTGAGGTCGTTAGAGGATTTGTTCCTCAGGAGTCCCATGGGGTTGGGAGGAGCCCCTGGCTCCTTTCTTTTACCAGTTCCATCTATGTGAAGATAAGTCAAAGGTCCTGCTCGACCATTGTTGGCTTCTCTTGGAAGCATGGAAGAAATGATTCCTCCGTGTTGACCCTCCTCTTTATAGACTGGACACTGGCTCAAGTCCATCTGGTGGGGTCTCCTCAGCTTCCTTGATCAAGAGG
>NW_008340639.1:187216-188299 GCF_000622305.1 Nannospalax galili
ACTTTTGTGCAGGGTGAAAGATAGGGGTTTAATTTGCATTTCCCTAATAATTAGTGATGTTGAACATCTTTTAAGATGTTTCATAGCCATCTTTACTTCTTCTTTTGAAAACTTTCTGTTCAGCTCCTTAGCCCATCTTTCAATTGGGTTGCTTCTTGTCTTGGTTCCCTCTTTTTTGAGTTCATTATATATTCTGTTAATTAAACCTCTATCAGATGTGTCGCTGGTGAAGCTTTTCTCCCATTCTGTGGGTTTTCTGTTTGTTTCCTTGGTTGTCTCCTTTGATGTACAGAAGCTTTTTAGTTTAATGAGGTCCCACTTGTTAATTCTTGCCCTTGTTTCCTGGGCTGTTGGTGTCCGGTTTAGAAAGTCCTTTCCTACACCTATATCTTGTAGGTTTTTCCCAATGTTTTCTTCTAAGAGTTTCAGAGTTTCAGGCTTTACATTGAGGTCTTTGAGCCATTTGGAATTGACTTTTGTGCAGGGTGAAAGATAGGAGTTTAGTTTCATTCTTCTACAAGTGGAGATCCAGTTTTGCCAGCACCATTTGCTGAACATGCTATCTTTCCTCCAGTTAATGTTCTTGGCCCCTTTGTCAAATATCAGGTGGCTAAAATTGCAATTACTCATATTTGGGTCTTCAATTTTGTTCCATTGGTCTATGGGTCTATATTTATGCCAGTACCGTATTGTTTTTATGACTATAGCCCTGTAGTAGAGCTTAAAATCTGGTATAGTGATTCCCCCCAGGATTGCTCTTATTTCTCAGGGTTGTTTTGGCTATCCGGGGTCTCTTGTACTTCCATATGAATCTTAGGATAGATTTTTCCAATTCTGTGAAAAATGTCATGGGGATTTTGATTGGCATTGCATTGAATCTATATATGACTCTTGGTATGATGGTCATTTTCACAATATTAATTCTTCCAATCCATGAGCATGGGAGGTCCTTCCATCTTCTGATGTCTTCCTCAATTTCTTTCTTTAAAGAGTTAAAATTTTCCTTGTAGAGCTCTTTAATGTCTTTGGTCAGGTTTATTCCAAGGTATTTTATTTTTTTTGTGGCTATTGGGAGGGTTTCCC
>NW_008340639.1:188935-190164 GCF_000622305.1 Nannospalax galili
TTAATTTCTCTTTTGACCCATTCATCATTCAGGAGTGTGTTGTTTAATCTCCATGTGTTCGTGTGGTGATTTTGGCTTCTTCGGGGGTTGACTGTAAGCTTTATTGCATTGTGGTCTGATAGAACACATGGAATTATTTCAATCTTTTTATATTTGCTGAGCTTTGTTTTGTGCCCCAGTATGTTGTCGATTTTGGAGAAAATTCCATGGGGTGCTGAGAAGAAAGTATGTCCTTTGGTGTTTGGGTGGAATACTCGGTAGATATCTGTTACATCCATTTGGTATATGGTTTTGTTTGATTCAGATGTCTCTCTGTTAACTCTCTGCCCTGTTGACCTATCTAATGGATACAGTTGGGTATTGAAGTCCCCTAATATCAATGAGTTGAGATTAATCTGGGTCTTAAAGTCTTGTAGTATTGTTTTCATGAAGTTGGGTGCACCAGAGTTTGGTGAATATATGTTCATGATTGTAATATTGTCTTGATTTCTTGTGCCTTTGATCAGAGTGAAGTGGCCCTCTTTATCTCTTCTGATTAGCTTTAGTTTAAAGTCTATTTTGTCAGATATTAGAATTGCTACACAAGCTTTTTTTCTTAGTGCCATTTGCTTGGTATATTTTTTCCATCCTTTCACTTTGAGATAGTGTCTGTCCTTGAAAGTGAGATGAGTTTCTTGCAGACAACAAAAAGATGGTTTTTGTTTCTTGATCCGTTCACCTAGTCTGTGTCTTTTTATTGGGGAGTTCAGTCCATTGACACTTAAAAGTTATTAATGGCAGATATGTATTTAAAGATGAGTATTGAATCCTGTCATTTTGTTGTTGTTTATATTCTTGCTATAGCTGTACTTTTACACTCTTATACCTTCGTTGGAATTCTTTCTGCAACCCCTTGGGTATAGTCATTCCTTTCTTCAGCTCTTTGTATTGCTCCCAGAACTCTCTGAAGGGCTGGTTTTGTGACAAGGATTCCTTCAGCCTATTTATGTCATGGAAGATTTTTCTTTCCCCTTCAACTATAATAGACATTTTGGCTGGATATAGTAATCTGGGTTGGCATCTGTGGTCATTTAACACTGGGAATACTCTCCTTGGAGTTCTTTCTGCAAACCCTTGGGTATAGTCATTCCTTTCTTCAGCTCTTTGTATTGCTCCCAGAACTCTCTGAAGGGCTGGTTTTGTGGACAAGAATTCCTTCAGCCTATTTATGTCATGGAAGATTTTTCTTT
>NW_008340639.1:190638-213687 GCF_000622305.1 Nannospalax galili
AGGCCTGAGGGCAGGAGAGCAGGCCAGGAGAGTTAGCCAGTGGTGCAGGTCCAGGGAAGCAGGGAGAGGTGAGGGCGGGGCCAGGTCCCAAAGCAGTGCTCCTGGAGCCCAAGGAAGGCACCAATCTGGCCTGGGCAGAAAGGATCAGGAAGCAGCACCAGGTCTCCACGTGTCTGGGGACACATGACCAGGAATGGCACAGGGCCCACACCAGGAGCAGAGAACAGCGGGGGAGATGGAAGGGCGAATGAGGCCGGGGGAGTCAAGTCACAGAGGGTTCCGCGATAGACCCACCCCAAGAGGCCTGAGGATAGGAGCGCAGGCCAGGAGAGTTTGCCGGTGGTGCAGGTCCAGGGAAGCAGAGAGAGGTGTGGGAGGTGCCAGGTCCAGAGGGAGTACTCCTGGGGCCCAAGGAAGGCACCAAGCCCATCAGGGTGAAAAGGATCAGGAAGCAGCACTGGCTCCCCAGACAGAGGGTTCCGCGATAGACCCACCCCAAGAGGCCTGAGGATAGGAGCGCAGGCCAGGAGAGTTTGCCGGTGGTGCAGGTCCAGGGAAGCAGAGAGAGGTGTGGGAGGTGCCAGGTCCAGAGGGAGTACTCCTGGGGCCCAAGGAAGGCACCAAGCCCATCAGGGTGAAAAGGATCAGGAAGCAGCACTGGCTCCCCAGGTGTCTGGGGCCCTAAGACTAGGAATGGCACAGGGCCCAAGCTAGGAGTAGAGAACAGCGGGGGAGATGGAAGTGTGAACGCGGCTGGGGGGGTCAATGCTTGGAGGGCTGTGCGATAGACTTACCCCAAGAGAGGCCTGAGGGCAGTAGAGCAGGCCAGGAGCCACAAAGACGTATTTTAAAGTAGCTAATGTTGCCGTGCTACTCTTAAGCTTTGCCTTGCTCACCTAAGGAACTATCAGTGCAGTTTTTAATGTCATTTCTACCCTTTATTCTGTCCTCAGTGAGTGGACTTGGGCATTGGATTGATTAATAGTGATAAACCACCATGAAGGGTACAGAAATGAAAAGCCAGATTCAATTTGAATTTTGGATCCAGTACCAAAAAAATAAAATAAACCAATTTAGCTGATGTTGAGTTTAAAAGTAGCATGAATGCTAATTTTTCCAGCTCTTTAACTAGCATATGGCTGCTCGTGGTGTGGTTAGCATAAGTGGGTAGTAAGACCAAACCTGAGTGGGAAATATGCATGGAAAATATTACTGGAAGATGCAGGCATATATACACTCTTAGACTTGTCTTGGTGTCTTAAAAGAGCAATGAATTTGGGGAAAGTTGTATTTCAGCATCCTTCCAGCTGCAGGTGAGCTGTTTCTTTACTTCTCAATAAATTTTGTTTGTTTGTTCTTCAAAAAACAAAAAACTAATGAATTTGATCTAGATGGCATAATTTAGATTATCAGATTGAAAGAATTTAACACGTAGTTACACAAACCCAACTGCCAATGTTGAACTATTTGCAGTGGCATTATGTTATTCACATTTAATCTAATCTTTAAAAAATTATTTTTATGTGTATGAGTGCAATGCCTGCATGTAAGTAGGTGCACCTGTGTTGTGCAGTGCCCATGGAGGTCAGAAGTGGGTGTCAGATCCCTTGGAACTGGAGTTACAGAGGATTGTTAGCTACCACATGGGAGCTAGGAATCAAACCTGGGTCCTCTACAGGAGCAGTCAGTGCTCTTAACTGCTGAGCCATCTCTCCAGTCTGTTTAATCTAATCTTAATGAACCAATGATATTTTTGGCAGGCAGAACAAAGACCTGGGAAACATGAATATGTCATTGATAGCCCATTTACTTTCATAATCAGAATGAAGAATCTAAGAAAAATGAGATTTGTTTCAGAAGCTTATAACAAAAGTCAGTCTTATATCTTGACTGTCTTACAAAGTGGATTAGAGAGTAGGAGAAACTCCAGAAAAATCAACCACAAATTAATGGGCAAATGTAAGAAGGTTGGTATATGCGGGTAGCTACTCCGCACTGCGACTTGGTTCCGACCTGCAGAACTTCCACCTGGGTACCTGGATTGGGGGACGGGGCCGTGGATGGGACAAGCGACAAGAGAAATGAAGACAAGACAGGAGTCTGATCAAGTCTCGTTTATTGAATGTCAAGCAAGAATTTTTATAGAGAATGAAAACAAAGGAACACAGACTGCAAACCATACATCAGTCAGAGCATAAGGGCTCTGACGCACATTAAAGGAGGAATCTCTGACTATAGAAGAATAGAACCATATGTAGAAAAGAGAGCAAGGCCGTGGGCCAAGGCTATCTAGCAAGGCTATCTGGCCCCGGCTTTAAGGCAAGGCTTTGGGCCAAAGTTGTAAGCCCCGGCTGCGAGCCAAGGCTGCGGGCCCCGGTTGCCTGCCAGAGTTTCCAGGCCAAGGCTGCAGGCAAAATGGAAAGCTGCCAGCTCAGGCCTGTCAGCAGTTTTGAGAGGTAGCTGAGACTCAGTTGAACCTCAGGCTCCCAGGCTCCCAACAGGTATAGTTATTGAATCTACTATATAGCAGTCTCATTTGGTGAACTCACATCAGAAATACATAATATTTTATTTTTTCTGACAACTACAATATAGAAGCTACAATTAAAAACAAAAACGTTTGGTACGGAAAAGAATCAAAAGGTTAAGAGTAGACTGTAAAGGAACAGTCATACACTGCATAACAGCTACGGATGGACCACAGATATCATGGTGGTCTCAGAGGTTATAATAGAGCTGAAAGCTTCCTTTCATCCATTAATTTTCCAACTGTTACACTGAATCACAACACATCACTTGCATTTGTGGTGATGCTGGTGTGATACCTAACTATTGCCAATTGAACAAAAGAAGGGTTCTATGTGTTGCCCAGCTAGTTCAGTTGGTAGAGCATGAGATTCTTAATAAAAGCACATCTATGCATTCTGTGGTTTTGCATAATGAAAAAATCATCTAATAATGCATTTCTCAGAATATTCCTGAATCATTAAGTGATACAGGATGGCAGATCACAAAGTCATAACATCAGAGTTGCTCTAAAGTGTGATGCTGCTGATGTCTGATCAGGACTGAACTAATACTAAATGGTTTTTCACATTTATCACATTTAAAGGGTTTCTCCCCAGTATGAATTCTCTGATGCTGAGTAAGATGAGTGCTCTGGCTAAAAGCTTTATCACATCCATTACATTCATTTTTTTTTGTCAGTATGAATTTATTGATGTTTGATAAGGGATGAATTTTCAGTGAAGCCCTTCCCACATTCACTGCATATGTAGATTTTTTCCCAGTGTGAACTCTTTGATGTTGCTTAAAGGTTGACTGAGCAGTGAATGCTTTCCCACATTAATTACATTTATAGGGGTTTTGCTCTGTATGAGTGCCCTTATGTTGAATCAGGTGTGTACTCTATCTGAATGCTTTCCCACAATCACAGCATTGATAGGGCTTCACTCTAATGTGAATTTTCTAATCTTGTGTGAGGTAGAAGACATCAGTAAAGGACTTCTCACAATAAGTACAGTCATGGGTATCTCTCCACTATGAACTCTCCAATACTGAATAAAGGATGAGTAGTCACTGAAGGCTTCTTTGCATCCATTACACTTATAAGATCTCTTATATGAATTGATGTTGAATAAGAGGATTTAAAGTGAGTTCTTTTCCACAGACATTCCATTTGTTAGGTGCTCTCCAGGATGAGTCCTCTTGTGCCCAGTAGGAGATGCACTCTGGCTAAAAGATTATCAGCAATCATGACATAAGGCTTATCTCCAGTATGAATCTTCTCAAGACAAAATTTGAACTGTCATTGAAATATTTTCCACATTCACTAAACTTATGTTTTCATTTTACATTTTACATTTGTTTTACTTTTAATTGGAGATAAGTTTCATTTGATATTTTTTTTTCCAAAGCGATCAACTGCATGTGATTTCTCTCCAGAATGCTGTGGAATATGGTTGATCTGAAATGAAATTTTCTCTCAAGTTTATTAAAATTAAGTCCACTTTCCTCAAAAGGTATTTTCTTACAGGAAACTATCACTTGCTAAAAGTGATCATGGTAAGAGAATGTTCTGAAATTTTGTCTATAGTATTTCCTCTTTGTTGTTTTACCTGGGCATTATAGTCATAAATTCTTCAAATAAATGTCCTTGGGACACATCTACACTGAACATTTTCAGCATGAGTGATTGATGATTCATCGCTCAGCATTTTCATGAGTGAGTATCCATTAAAAATGCATTCTAATAATCTTCTCCTTGAAATCCTCTCTGGTCTTTAAATATGAAAGTAGTAAAAAAAAACCACAAAACACATTTTCTTTATGAGGATAAGGAAAATACAACCAGAAAAAATCAAGGAAACTTGCTGCAATTAATGCATATTATAATAAACGGCTGTCCAAGTGGAAAAATAATGAGACAGCAGAGCAGAGGCAGATGTTGTGGAGAAGAGGCTGACCCAGTAGGTAATAGCACATTCTTTTTTTTTTCATCTTTAGCCCCAGCTGACCTGGAACTTGCTATGTAGAGGAGACTGGCCTCAATCTCACAGAGATTCACCTGCCTCTGCTGGGATTGATGGCATGCACCACCACACTCTTAAGGGTGAAAAAAAATGTCTCACAGATGAAGACACTGAATGCCCTAATTTCAGAAATGAAGCTTAGAATCAGAGAGGTTATGAGTAACCAAAAGACACTGCTTTCTAAATATTTTATTTAATTTTTATTTTATGTGTAGGTGTATTGCCTGCATGTATGTGAATGTGGTGGTGTCATGCAATGCCACGGAGGTCAGAAGAGGGCTTCAGAGTCCCCTGGAACTGGAGTTAAGGATGGTTCATAGCTGCCATGTGGATGCTGGAAATTGAACCCGGGTCGCCTGCAAGAACAGTCAGTGCTCTTAAGCACTGAGCCGTCTCTTCAGCCCTGACACAGAATATATTTATTGTGGGTCAGCACTAGACTCCAGGCTTTATGTAAAACTAAACTAAAATTCAGTCCCATAATCTAGAGTTTAAGTAGTTTAACCTGCTCTGCAGAGCTCTACTTACCTTCGTTATCTTTGGCTACCGGGACTATCCAGACTTAAAAAAAAAATCCTTGATGCTTTTCTGTTTTCATTTAGGTATATGTTTAAAAATTGGAAGAGAGTTGCACAGAGACCATTACAGCTCCAAAGTAGATGTAGAAGCAGAGGATAATTTGAGGTTGAGAGAAAGGAAGCAAGAAAGCTGGCTGATGGCACAAGGTGAAGAAACTGCCGCCAATAACTAGGATGAAAAATAGAGAGGGTCAAGATTAGACAACACGGTGGCACTTTGCTGAAAAGAAAAAGGACCTAGAACCTTAAAATTAGGCCGTGCTCAGTATTTGTATAACCTTAACCCGAACACTAACTCTACTCCTAACCCTAAACCCTAAACCTAACCCTAACACTAACCCTAAACCCTAAACCTAACCCTAACACTAACCTTAACCCTAACTCTAACCCTAACCCCAACCATAACACAAACCCTAACCCTAACACTAAGCACTAAACCCCAATCCTAACCCTAACAACTCTAACCCTAATGTTAACCTTAAACCTGACCCTAACCCCAAACCCTAACCCTAACCTCTAAACCTAACTCTAACCCTAACCCTAACCCTAACCCTAACCCTAACCCCTAACTTTACTCTAACCCTAACCCTAACCCTAAACCCTAACCCCTAACCCTAACCCTAACCCCTAACCCTACTCTAACCCTAACCCTCACCCTAAACCCTAACCCTAACCCCTAACCCTAATGCTAACCCTACTCTAACCCTAACCGTAAACCCTAATCCCTAACCCTAACCATAGCCCTAACCCTAAACTTCATCTTAACTCTAATACTCTACTAATCCTAACATTAAATCTATACCTATACCTAAACCTAACCCTAGCCCAAAACCTCATCTTAACCCTAAACCCAACTTTAGACCTAATCTTAACACTAACCCTAAATATACTCATAAGCTTTAAGCTTACCCTAATTCTTACAGTAACCCTGGATCAAAACTTAACCATTATTCTATCCATCACCATAAAACTAAGCCTAATCCTGAACATAATTCTAGCCAAACCCTCATCCTAACACTTGAACTAACCACAACCCTAAACTTCTCAATAATCATAACCCTATCCCCTTCTCTAAACTCAACAGTAATCTCAAATTTAAAACATAAGCCTGACCATGACCATGACCCTAGTACATCACCCTAACATGAAATGAAACCCCAGTACTATCACAACATAAGCCTAAACCTAAGCCATGCCTTATACATCACTCTAAACTTAACCCTAATCTTATACCTAAGATATACCTTAGACACAACCCTAATCCTAACTCTACTGTTAGCACTAACTGTAGCCCTAGTAGCAAACCTAACCCTAACCCTGGATCTAAATATAATTGTAATCCTAACTCTTAACCTAACCTTAACCCTAAAAATAACCCTAGGTCTCACCCTAATCATAGACCTAAATTTAACCCTAACTCAAACACTAATCCTAACCCTACAATTACCCCTATACCTAACCCCTAACCGTGACCCTAGCCCTAAAACTAACCCTAGCTCTAATCCTAACCAGAGCCCTAAACTTAACCATAATCCTAACCCTAACCCTAATCTTAACCCTTACCATAACCGTAACCGTAACCCTAACCCCTAGCCCCTAACTCTAACCCCTAACCAGTAACCCTAATCCTAACCATAACCCTAACCCAACCCTAACCCAATACTAACCCTAACCCTAGCCAAAAACCTCATCTTAACCCTAAACTTAAACCTAGACCTAATCGTAACACTAACCCTAAATATAATCACAAACCTTAGGCTTATCCTAATTCTTACGGTAACCCTAGATCAAAACTTAACCCTTATCCTATCCCTCACTCTAAAGCTAATCGTAATCCGAAATATAATTCTAGCCCTAACCCTCATCCTAACACTTGAACTAACCATAACCCTAAACTTCGCAATAATCCTAACCCTATCCCCTTCTCTAAGCTCAACAGTAACCCTCAACTTAAAACCTAAACCTGACCATGACCATAACTCTAATACCTTACCCTAACACTAAACTAAACTTCAGCCCTATCACAACATAAGCCTAAACCTAAGCCATGCCTTATACATCACTCTAAACTTAACCTTAATCTTTAACCTAAGATACACCCTAGACACAACCCTAACCCTAAGTCTACCATTAACACTAACTGTAGCCCTAGTAGGAAAGCTACCCCCAACCCCAGCTCTAAATATAACCATAATCCTAACCCTTAACCAACCCTTACAATAAAATTAACCCTACCTCTCACCCTAACCATAGGCCTAAACTTCACCCTAACCCTAACCCTAACCCTAACCCTAACCTTACCCTAACCCTAAACCTAAGACTAACCCTAACCCTAACCCTAACCCAAGTGCTAACCCTACACTTCACCCTAACATTAATCCTAATCCTAATCCTAACCCTAAACATAACACTACATTAATCCTAACCCTAATCCCAGCCTTAACCCTTATCATTAGGTAACCCTAGCCCTAGTCCTCATTCTTGGACTAACTCTAGCCATAATCCTAACCAAAATCTAAACCTTAGGTCTAGTCCTAGCCCTAGACCAAAAATCTTCTTGACCACCTAGCTTGAACATCCTGACACAGCTGTCTTCCTTAGACATGAAGAGGGATGTGTGATACACACAGTCATTTCTTACATTTCATTTTTATTTTTCTCACTGCGTAGATTAAAAAAAATAGAATTTACAAAGGGAAAGCAAAGAGAAATTCAAGAGATATCCCTTTTGCTTTAAGCCCTGGATTAAACTACTTAACATAGCTTTCTTCCTTACTAAACAATAGAGTTTTATCATGATATTAAATACAATAGAAAACATAAGGATAAAAGGAAAATAAAGGTTGGAGTCCTGACATATGTTGGCGTAGATTCTTTGGATAAGGAGATGAAAGTGATTAAGGAGGGAGGGGCCTAGAGATTTCCACTTAAACAATGGAGAGAGTGCCTCCAGGGTAAAACCACACCCAGCTAAGCCTCCAAATAGTGAAAGGAAAATGCTGAAGGAGCCACTGAAAAGAAAAACTTCTATAATGGAAAAAGCAGGCTGATGTGAATAGGAACGTGTGATTCACATATTCATTCATTCCATCTCATTGCCATTGAACTCTTGGAATAGATACAAATGTAATGTTTTCAAAAGGGGGGAAATAAACCTTGCCCTACATCCTGCCTGACCCTAAATGAAATCCTAACCCTAAGCTTATCCCTTGAACTAAACCTAATCTTAACCCTAGCCTTAATGTAACCCTAATCATAAATCTAAAACTAATCCTAACAATAAGCTTAATATTAATTTTTGACTTATCCCTAACCCTAACCCTAGCTGTAGCCATAAACCTAAACCTAATGCTAGCCCTAAGCCTAACCCTAATCCTAATCCTGATCCTAAATGTAATCCTAACCGTAAGCCTAACCCTAACCCTAATCCTGATCCTAAACATACTCCTAGCCTTAATCCTAACCCTAGCCTTAACAGTAACCCTCACCCTAATTTTAAAACTAAACATAACCCTAGACCCAAAACTCACCCTAATGCTGATGCTAAACCTTATCCTAAACTTAACCCTAGCCCTAGCTCTAGCCCTAAACCTAACCCTAAACCTAACCCTAGCCCTAGCCCAAGACATAGACCTAATCATAACCCTAATCTAATGTTAACAATTGACCTAACACTAACTCTAACACTTAGCCTTAGTCATAACACTAATCCTAACCCTGACCCTAATCCCAGCCCTAAATGTAACTCTAGCCCAAACCTTAACCCTGAGCATAATCCAAAATTACCCTAGACCTAACCCTAAACCTAATTCTAATTTTAAACTTTGACTTAACCCTAACCCTAACACTAGCCTTAGCCATAAAGATAACCTGAACCCTAGCCCTGCCACTAACCCTAACCTTAACCCTAACCCTAAACCTATGCCTATACCAAACTCTAACTCTAACCCTAATCCTAACCCTAATCCTAACCCTAGATAAAATCACAACCCTAAACCTAACCATAATTGTAACCTTTAAACTAACCCAAATCCTAAATATAACCCTAGCCTTAAACCTTACCCTCACCCTAAACCTAGCCCGAACACTAACTCTAACCCTTAACCTGGGCCTAGGCCTACATATAACCCTAGCCCTAACTTTCTCTCTAACCCTAAACCTAACCATAACCATAACCATAACCATAATGCTAACTGTAAATCTAACCATTAATTTAACCCTGACTATAAACATATATTAGTCCTGACCCTAAATCCATCCCTACCCTTAACCCTAATACTAACCTTAAACACAACACTAAACCTACCCTTAAACCTAAACCTAAACCTAGGCCTAAACCTAACTCTAAACCTAAACCTAAGCCTATACCTACATGTAAGCCTAGCCCTAATGCTACCCTTAACCCTAACCCTAATCCTAACCCTAAACAACACCCCAGACCCAACTGGAATAATAACCCTAAACCTAACCATAACTCTAACCCCAGGCGTAACCCAAACCCTAAACTTAGTCCTAATAGAAAACTTAAACCCTAATCCTAATCATACATATAAACCTTTCCCTAACCGTATTGCTAAAGCTAACATTAATTGTAACCCTAAATATAAATATAGATGCTACCCTAACCCTAGCCTTAACACTAGCCCTAGCCCTAATCCTAACCCTTGCACTAAACCACATCTTAATCCTAACCCTAAATGTAAACATGACCTGTAGGAAACCAGGATGCCAGGCCCTAGGGTGAGGTGAGCCTAAAACATATAAGTACAGGCTGCATTCTCTGCTAAAGAGAGGGGCACTGAAAACAGTGGATCTGTTAATCCCTGTCCCGCAGAACACTGTTAGGCCAGCAGGAGGAAGCAGCCAGTCATAAAATGTAGGGAGCTGTGGGCCCCCTACCCAGAAATAGTAACTATTGTCTGTGAAGCAAGCTGTTTACAGCATCAGCCTCTGACTTCCTTTTAAGAGTAGCTGGATGACTTTGTGAAAAACATGTTTTTCTGCCTCAACCTTGTAAATTTCCTGATCCTGTAAAAACATCCTGCCTCCTGGTCTGGCTGTGGAATGTGCGGTAAACAGCGGAATTTACCCGCCCAGCTTCTTCTGCCCTCTGCTTCCCTATAAAAGCTTTGTGCAGACGTTCAGTAAACGAGACTTGATCAGAGCACTGTCTTGTCTCCATTCTCTGTGTCTCTTGCCCCATTCAATCCCCACTCTTCACTCCAGGTACCCGGTTGAAAGTCCCGTGGGCTGGGACAATAAAAGTGCAGGCTCCCTGCTCTGTGGGAAAGCATCTTGGTCAACAATCCTTAGCTCATCTCCTCGTCCAGAACAAATAACTCACCTATCCCTGGTTAAGAGATTAGGCCAGGTTAAAGGTTTACTCCTGAGCTAAAAGCTAAAATTTCACCATGCTTTTAGCTCTAAGAAAGAAAACATTGTGGCCAATAAATTACTGGATGGGCATTGATAACATTGAGTAAAAGTTTAAGAATCCTGGAGCCAACTAACAGACTAAATACCCTGTTCCTTTGTACCCTAAATCTTTGTATGTGAATTCCATATCCCATGTGACTGCTAGTTCCTTGGGATGTATAAAAACCATCTGAATTCTAAAATAAACATCTGAATTCTAAAATAAATTGTCCTGCTGGGAAGACACAAGTCCCAGAGTTTATGACTCTGTCGCTGATCAGACCCTCTGCCCCGAAGCCAGCAGGTCCCCGGCTAAGCAAAGCAAGCCTGAGTCCCGACAGCTGGCGCCTGAAACAGGGACACTCTCAGACCTCTGTTCCTCTGCACTGCAGACAGAGCAATTCTACCCCCTTGGCTGCACGGATTCCCTTGTCACGCTGGTCGTAGCTAAGGGGCAATTGTAAATATGGGTAATTCTCTCTCTCCAGACTGGTCTCACTTCCAATCTATTCTTAAATGCATGCTAAAGCCTAGAGGAATTAAATGTACAGAAACTCAGATTAAGGCATTTTTAGATATTATTACAGAATGTAATCCTTGATTTCCTGCTATGGGAACTATTGACTTGGAATCTTGGAAAAGAGTAGGAGATAATGTACAGAATTATCAAAAGCAGGGCAAGACTGTTCCTGTCTTCTATTTCCCTCTCTGGTCTGCTCTTTGCCAGTGTCTCCAAATAGAAGAGAAACCCCCTCCCTCTGTGGCCCAGCCACCTCCACCTCTGTTCCCTCCCCCTGCCAGTCCACCCTCCACAACAGCCCAACAGCAGGAACCTTCTCAGGCTGCTACTCAGCTGCTGGCACCTCCTCTGGGTGCTGTGAAGCTGCCTGCGCTCCCTCCTGCTGTGGCACAGCCTCTGGGAATGCAACCACTCACCTCTAATTCTATTAGAGAGGGGGAGTTGGTCCCCACTTTATATAAAGCAGCAATTGCTCCAATAAAAACATCAAGATTTGTCTTCCTGGGTAACAGCTACTCAGGACATAGGCACAGTTTCAGCACAGGTTAGCATGATGGCAACTGCATTGGCAGAAGCTTTTGCTGCCCAAGTGAAAGATCCATGCTTTAAATGTGGAAAAATGGGTCACTTTGCAAGGCAATGCCCTCTCATAGATTGCAAGCCTATACCTGATCCCCCGCCTTCAGGCTGGAGACCTAAACCAAATAAAAAATGCCCTAAATGTCAAAAAGGTTCCTATAGGGCAAGAGATTGCCATTCTAACTTCAATAAAAATAACAAAACTTTAAACAAGAGATGGGGAAGCCCTCAGCCCCGCAACCAAGAGGGTCAACAGACTCAGTGGGAGTAAACCCCCTTGGACATTATGGACTCGCCCTGTAACGTCTGACCTTAAGCCTACAATGATCCTAAATAGTACAGGGAATTGCTGTAATGGGTCTGTTAGATACAGGGCCTGATCAATCAGTTATTAGATATGAGGACTGGCCATCACATTGGCCCACAAAAAAGGGCCCCCCTCCTGGGGGTAGGAGGAATTATTTCCTCACTCCAGTCTTACCATTCCCTATCATGGCCTATTTCTAGTAATAAATTACATCATTTACAGGGTCTTATACAAGAACAATTAGATAGAGGGTACTTAGAGCCCTCTAACAGCTCCTGGAACATGCCTATATTTGTAATACAAAAGAAAACTCAGGGAAAATGGAGATTTTTACAAGACTTAAGAAAAGTTAATGTGACTGTGAAAAAGGTGGGATCGCCTGTAAGCCTGGCCTTCCATCTCCTGCAGCTGTGCCTGCAGGACATGCTATTATAATAATTGATATAAAGGACTGTTTCTTTTCTAGTCCTTTACATCCTGAGGATGGGGAGCGTTTTGCTTTCACTATCCCTGTCAACAATCACTCTGTACCCACACAGAGATATCAATGGAAAGTCCTACCTCAGGGAATGAAAAATAGTCCTACTATATGGCAATTTTATGTGCATAAAATAATTAGTCCAATACTTAAGAAATTCCCTACTGTTCTTGTTGCTCATTATGTGGATGACATTCTCCTTAGTCACCCTTCTATTCAACTTTTAGAAGTTATGTGTACTGAATTAATGACTATTTTAACAAAATATGGACTTTATATTTCCTCAGAAAAAAATTCAAAAACATGGGCCTTATACTTATTTGGGATATGTCATCTTAGATAATCAATTGTACCCTACCACCCCAAAAATAGAGTTGCCAGATCCTTGAACTTTTAATCAATTATAACAATTTATGGGACACTTAAACTGGTGTAGGCCTTCTCTTCATCTTACTACCGTACAATTAAGTCCTCTTTTGTTAGAAGGGGACTCAGAATGTAACTCTCTCAGACATTTAAGTACAGATGCTAAACAAGCCTTAACACTGGTAAATAAAGCCCTTCATCAAATAAGAGTGAATAGAATTAATCCTCAAATGGATATTCAGATTCTTATAATTCCAAATATAGAACAACCGTTAGCTATTATATTTCAAGAGCCTAATTGTCCATTAGAATTTATTCACCTCCCCCATCATCTTAATAAAAAAAATAACACCTTATTATTCTATGATAATTCTTTTAATTCAGAAAGCCCGTTTACAGACTCTTCATGCTTTTGGGAAAGACCCTGATAAAATAATTCTACCCCTTACTTGGAAAGAAATTGATTATGTAGCTTCAATTTCCCCTTCATGGCAACTTGCCTTTGCAAACTATGCTGGAGATATTGGCATTCATTATCTATCCTGGAAACATTTAAAATTATTTCAAATTCATAAGTTTATCTTTCCCACTATTACTTCACACTTTCCTCTCCCAGGGGAAGACATCCTGTTTACAGATGGGACTAACAAAGGAAAGACCACAGCTATTTTATACCAACTTCAAACAAAACAAAATGTTTCTCATACTTGGGAAATGCCTGTTACTGCTTCTGCCCAGTATTCACAACGTTGTGCTATCCTCCAGAGCTTCACAGATTCGGAATATGCTGCCCAGGCACTCCTAAAACTAGAAACAGCATTTTTACAACATAAACCAAGAGAACCTATTGGGATGTTATTCTTACCTCTGAGGACTAAAATTCGCCAAAGAGAGCACTCATTTTATGTGACTCATATATGCTCCCATACTGGACTACCTGGTCCGTTAGCTTCCTTAAATCAACAAACAGGTAACCTAACTAAACAGGTAAATGTTACGACTCCTTTATGCAGTCACCGACTCCTTCATCAGCCAGCAAAAATGTTAAAAGCTTTATATCCACGCCTTACTAAGGATCAAGCTAAAATTATACTTAAACTGTGTTCTCAATGTGTTCCACTTCTTCCTTTAGGTCCCATGACTGGAATCAATCCTCGTGGCCTATGGCCTAATGTAATTTGGCAAACTGATATAACTCATGTAACTGAATTTTGAAAACTTAAATATGTCCACTGTACAGTAGATACTTATTCATTGGCTTTAAATGCCACAGCTCATACAGGAGAAACAACAAAAGATGTAGTTAAACGTCTTATTCAAACATTTTCAATTTTAGGAATACCTCATCAAATAAAAACAGGTAATGGGCCCTCTTGTACTAGTAAAATTTTTCAACAATTCTGCCAAACTTGGGGTATTTCACATACCACTGGCATTCCTTACAACCCCACAGGACAAGCAATAATAGAGAGACAACACAAACATCTCAAAGATCAAATAATTAAAATAAAAACTGGGGAAATCACCTATACCTGGGATAACAGTACAGAATCCTCATTTCTTATTACACAGGTCTCTACTAACTTTAAATTTTTTTACACTAAATGATTAAGGAATTTCTCCAATGGCCAAACACTGGGAAGGACTGACTGTCCCACAGCCCCTGCCATAAGTGCTTTGGAGGGACCCTGAGTCAGGACTGTGGAGCAAAACTCCAGCACCTCTACTAACAATGGGATGAGGATATATTTGTGCCTGCAAAGATGGCTGCACTGACCCTGGGGAAGCGGAAAAGGAGACCCCACTAGAAGAAGACACAGCCTCCTGTGACCTGGGGAATCGACCCTGGGGAAGCAGAAAAGGAGACCCCACCAGAAGAAGATGCAGCCTCCTGTGACCTGGGGATTAAGAACCTGATGAACAATGCCCAGGAGTTGGGACAAGTCCAGGGCTAAGATATCTCTAAACCTGAAGCTCTTGTTTGTGTTCGAACTATAATGACTGTGAATAGCATAAAAGCTGGAATGTGTGTCATCAATACTAATGTTAATGGTGTACCTATTTTAGGATCAAGATTAGTACTCTAGTGTATTACACAAAACTGTGCATGGACACCTGGACCCATCATATGGGAAAAGGGTGGACAAAGGATATAAGAATGCTTAGATCTTTACCTGAAGAGTGTAATGATTCTCTCAAGCTACCTGACCCCAAAACTGTAGCTGTTAGTTCTGTCTTTTTACTCCCCACACCTGGTTTGGTAACTGGCTGGAAAAATGCTACTGACCAGAGCCTAAAAAACAAAAACAAAAACAAACAAACAAAAAAAAAACAGCATGATGTCAGTATTTTTAAAGAGGCACTGACCTTAAAAGATACTGAAAGTTATAGCTGTGTAAAAAAATCACATGGGATGTGAACAATTGGGAGAACTAAGACTATCTACTGTTAAAAAATCACATGGGACGTGAACAATTTCCAGGAATGTATTGTTTTAATTTGTCTGACTTTTCACATACTATAGACCAACAGATTAATGATTTACAAAAGGAAATTGATAAGATGTCTAAATTTTCTATACCTTGGCCAAAATGGCTCCAATGGCTTACTCCATTCTTGGGCCCAATATTGATTGGCATACTTCTTATAGGAGCTCCAATAGCTATGCGCTGTATTGTAATTTCGGTTAATAATGCTGTGGCCTCTATGACCACTTCCTTCTTACTTTTAAAAAACAAAAATGGAGGAGATGTAAGAAACCAGGATGCCAGGCCCTAGGGGTAGGTGAGCCTAAAACTTATAGGTCCAGGCTGAATTCTCTGTTAAAGGGAGGGCCACTGAAAACAGTGGCTCTGATAATCCTTGTCTTGCAGAACACTGTTGGGCTGACAGGAGGAAGCGGCTGGTCATAGAAGTCCAGGCTCACTGCTCTGTGGGAAAGCGTCTTGGTCAACAACCCTTAGCTCATCTCCTTGTCCAGCTATCCCTGGCTAAGAGATTAGGCCAGGTTAAAGGTTTACTCCTGAGCCAAAAGCTAAAAGTTCACCATGCTTTTAGCTCTAAGAAAGAAAATATTGTGGCCAATAAATTACTGGATGGGCATTGATAACCTTGAGTAAAAGTTTAAGAATCCTTCTGGCACCAACTAACAGACTAAATGCCCTGTTTCTTTGTACCCTAAATCTTTGTATGTGACTTCCATATCCCACGTGACTGCTATTTCCTTGGGATGTATAAAAACCATCTGAATTCTAAAATAAACCGTCCTGTTGTGAAGACACAGGTCCCCGAGTTTATGACACAGTCACCAATCAGACCCTCTGCCACGAAGACAACAGGTCCCACACTAAGCAAAGCAAACCTGAGTCCCGACACAATATGACTTCACAATGTTCCCTTGTGACATCACAATGTCCTGATGTGACATCACAATTCTCGCATGTGCCAAAACTATCACCAAATTTGCAAATATATTGCCATAATGTGCCATCAGTGTTGCAATATGACTTCACAATGTTCCATGTGACATCACAATGCTCCAAAGGGCCTTTGGTATTGCACTATATGCCATTATATTGCTCCAGTGTGCCATCACAATGTTACAATATGACTTCACAATGTTCCATTGTGACACCATAAGGCTCCAATGTGCCAACAGTATCATCCCATATGCCATTTTATGTCTCCAATGTGCCTTCACAATGTCACTATATGACATAACAATGTTCCATTGTGACAGCACAATCCTCCATTGTGACATCATAATTCTCCAGTGTGCCAAAACTATCGCCACTTGTGCAATTATATTGCTATAATGTGCCATCACAATGTTGCAATATGACATCACATTGTTCCAATGTGACATCACAGTGCTCCAAAGTTCCATTGGTATTGCACCATATGCCATTATATTGCTCCAGTATGCCATCACAATGTTACAATACGACTTCACAATGTTCCATTGTGGCATCACAATGCTTCAGTGTGACAAAACAGTGCTCCAATGTGCCAATGCTATCACCACATGGGCCATTATATTACTCCAATGTGCCATCACAATGTTACAATATGATTTCACAATGTTCCATTGTGACATCACAATGCTCCAATGTGACATCACAATGCTCCAATGTGACATCACAATGCTCTAATATACCAACACTACCACCACATATGCCATTATATTGCCCCAATGTGCCATTACAATGTTACAATATGACTTCAAAATTTTCCATTGGGACAGTACAATGCTCCATGTACAAACACTATGGCCACATGGGCCATATTATTCCTCCAATGTGTCATCACAATGTTACAATATGACTTCACAATGTTCCATTGTAACAATGCAATGTTCCAATGTGCCTTCAAAATGCTCCAATGTACCACCACAATTTTACAATATGACTTCACTATGTTCCATTCTAACATCACAGTGCTCCAATATGACATCACATTGCTCCAATGAGCCATCACAATGTTACAATATGACTTCACAATGTTCCATTGTGACGTCACAATGCTCCAATGTGCCATCAGTGTTACAATAGGACTCATCAGTGTTCCACTGTGCCATCACAATGCTCATTGTGCCATCATTATGCACAATTGTGTCATTGCCATGTTCCATTATGACGTCACCATGCTCAATATGTAAACACAGAGCTCAATATCCCCTCTCAGTCCCCCAGTGTGACATCACAATGCTCCATGGTCTCTTCAGAGTGTAAAAATATGACTTCACAAAGTTCCATTGTGACAATGCAATGCTTGAATATGACATCACAATGCTCCCATGTGCCAACACTATGGCCCCATGTGCCATTATATTGCTTCCATGTGCCATCTCAGTGTTACAATATGACTTTAGAATGTTCCACTGTGGCATCATAGTGCTCCAATGTGACATTAAAATGCTTGAATACGCCATCACTATCACCCCAGGTGCCATTATATTGCTCCAATATGCCATCACAATGTGACAATATGACTTGACAATGCTCCATTGTGACAGCACAATGCTCCAATGTGCGAACACTATGGCCACAAGTGCCATTATATTCCTCCAATGTGCCACCACAATGTTGCAATATGACGTCACAATATTGTTCTGATATGACAATGTTCCAATGTGACATTAAAATGCTCCAATGAGCCATCACAATGTTACATTATGATGTTACAATGCTACAATGTGATATCACAAGGCTCCAAAGTGCCATCACAATGTTACAATATGAATTATCAATGTTCCATTGTGCCATCACAATTCTCATTGTTCCATCATTATGCATAATTGTGTCATTACCATGTTCCATTGTGTGGCCACCATGATCAATATGCAAACACGGGGCTAAGTATCCCCTCACAATCCCCCAATGTGACATCACAAATCTCCATGGTGCTTTCAGCATGTTACAAAATGACTTCACAATGTTCCACTGTAACATCGCAATGCTCTGATATGACATCAAAATGCTGCAATGTGCCAACATTATCTCCCCATGTGACATTTTATTGCTCCAATATGCCATCACAATGTTACAATATGACTTCACAATGTTCTCTGTGACATGACAATGCTCAAATGTGACATCAAATATTCCCATATGCCAACACTCTCGCCACATGTGCCATTATATTGCTCCCAACTGCCATTACATTGTTATAATATAACTTCACAATGTTCAATTGTGACATCACAGTGTTCCAATGTGTCACCACAATGCTCCAAAGTGACATCAAATTGCTCCAATGTGCCTTCACAATGTTACAATATGACTTCTCAATGTTCAGTTGTGCCATCACAATTCTCCATGGTGCCTTCACAGTGTTATAATTTGACTTGACAATCCTCCAATGTGAAATCACAATGCTCCAATGTGCCACCACAATGCTACACTGTGCCATCACAATGCTCCCCAATGCACCATCACAATGTTACTGTATGACTTCACAATGCTCCAATCCATCACAATGTTACTGTATGACTTCACAATGCTCCAATCCATCACAATGTTACTGTATGACTTCACAATGCTCCAATCCATCACAATGTTACTGTATGACTTCACAATGCTCCAATCCATCACAATGTTACTGTATGACTTCACAATGCTCCAATCCATCACAATGTTACTGTATGACTTCACAATGCTCCAATCCATCACAATGTTACTGTATGACTTCACAATGCTCCAATCCATCACAATGTTACTGTATGACTTCACAATGCTCCAATCCATCACAATGTTACTGTATGACTTCACAATGCTCCAATCCATCACAATGTTACTGTATGACTTCACAATGCTCCAATCCATCACAATGTTACTGTATGACTTCACAATGCTCCAATCCATCACAATGTTACTGTATGACTTCACAATGCTCCAATCCATCACAATGTTACTGTATGACTTCACAATGCTCCAATCCATCACAATGTTACTGTATGACTTCACAATGCTCCAATCCATCACAATGTTACTGTATGACTTCACAATGCTCCAATCCATCACAATGTTACTGTATGACTTCACAATGCTCCAATCCATCACAATGTTACTGTATGACTTCACAATGCTCCAATCCATCACAATGTTACTGTATGACTTCACAATGCTCCAATCCATCACAATGTTACTGTATGACTTCACAATGCTCCAATCCATCACAATGTTACTGTATGACTTCACAATGCTCCAATCCATCACAATGTTACTGTATGACTTCACAATGCTCCAATCCATCACAATGTTACTGTATGACTTCACAATGCTCCAATCCATCACAATGTTACTGTATGACTTCACAATGCTCCAATCCATCACAATGTTACTGTATGACTTCACAATGCTCCAATCCATCACAATGTTACTGTATGACTTCACAATGCTCCAATCCATCACAATGTTACTGTATGACTTCACAATGCTCCAATCCATCACAATGTTACTGTATGACTTCACAATGCTCCAATCCATCACAATGTTACTGTATGACTTCACAATGCTCCAATCCATCACAATGTTACTGTATGACTTCACAATGCTCCAATCCATCACAATGTTACTGTATGACTTCACAATGCTCCAATCCATCACAATGTTACTGTATGACTTCACAATGCTCCAATCCATCACAATGTTACTGTATGACTTCACAATGCTCCAATCCATCACAATGTTACTGTATGACTTCACAATGCTCCAATCCATCACAATGTTACTGTATGACTTCACAATGCTCCAATCCATCACAATGTTACTGTATGACTTCACAATGCTCCAATCCATCACAATGTTACTGTATGACTTCACAATGCTCCAATCCATCACAATGTTACTGTATGACTTCACAATGCTCCAATCCATCACAATGTTACTGTATGACTTCACAATGCTCCAATCCATCACAATGTTACTGTATGACTTCACAATGCTCCAATCCATCACAATGTTACTGTATGACTTCACAATGCTCCAATCCATCACAATGTTACTGTATGACTTCACAATGCTCCAATCCATCACAATGTTACTGTATGACTTCACAATGCTCCAATCCATCACAATGTTACTGTATGACTTCACAATGCTCCAATCCATCACAATGTTACTGTATGACTTCACAATGCTCCAATCCATCACAATGTTACTGTATGACTTCACAATGCTCCAATCCATCACAATGTTACTGTATGACTTCACAATGCTCCAATGCACCATATGACTTCACAATGCTCCAATGCAACATCAAAATGCTCCATGGTGTCATCACAATGTTACCACATGACTTCAAAACGTTTCATTGTGACATCACAACGCTCCAATTTGACATCACAATGCTCCAGTATTCCAACACTATCATGCCATGCCATCACAATGTTACCACATGACTTCAAAACGTTTCATTGTGACATCACAATGCTCCAATTTGACATCACAATGCTCCAGTATTCCAACACTATCATGCCATGTGCCATTATATTGCTCTAATGTGACATCACAATGCTCCAGTATTCCAACACTATCATGCCATGTGCCATTATATTGCTCTAATGTGACATCACAATGCTCCAGTATTCCAACACTATCATGCCATGTGCCATTATATTGCTCTAATGTGACATCACAATGCTCCAGTATTCCAACACTATCATGCCATGTGCCATTATATTGCTCTAATGTGACATCACAATGCTCCAGTATTCCAACACTATCATGCCATGTGCCATTATATTGCTCTAATGTGACATCACAATGCTCCAGTATTCCAACACTATCATGCCATGTGCCATTATATTGCTCTAATGTGACATCACAATGCTCCAGTATTCCAACACTATCATGCCATGTGCCATTATATTGCTCTAATGTGACATCACAATGCTCCAGTATTCCAACACTATCATGCCATGTGCCATTATATTGCTCTAATGTGACATCACAATGCTCCAGTATTCCAACACTATCATGCCATGTGCCATTATATTGCTCCAATGTGACATCACAATGTTCCAAAGTGCCAACACTATCGCCCCATGTGCCATTATATTGTTCCAATGTGCCATCACAATGTTACTACATAACATCACAATGTTCCATTGTGACATCAGAATGCTCCAATTTGACATCACAATGTTCCAATGTGCTAACACTATAGCCCCATGTGCCATTATATTGCTGAATATGCCATCACAATGTTACAATATGACTTCACAATGCTCCAATGTGACATCATAATGTATCACAGTGACAAAACAATTCTCTATTGTTCCAACACTATCAATCCATGGTGCCATCACAAGGTTACAATATGACTTCACAATATTCCATTGTAACATCATAATGCTCCAATGTGACATCACAATGCTCCAATGTGCCAACACTGTTGCCCCATGTGCCAGTATACTGCTCCAATGTGCAATCACAATGTTACAATATGACTTCACAATGTTCCATTCTGACATATCAGTGCTCCAATGTGACATCACAATGCTCCAATGTGCCAGCACTATCATACCATATTCCATTATATTGCTGCAATGTGCCATCACAATGTTACAATATGACTTCACAATGTTACAATATGTCTTCACAATGTTTCGTTATGACATCATAATACTCCAATGTGCCAAAACTATCGCCCTATGTTCCATTATATTCCTCCAATGTGCCATCACAATGTTACAATATGACTTCAGAATGTTCCATTGTGACATCAATAGGCTCCAATGTGACATCACAGTGCTCCATTGTGACATCAAAATTCTCCAATGTGTCAACACTTTGCCCCATGTTCCATTATATTGCTTCAATGTGCCATCAAAATGTAACAATATGATTTCAGAATGTTTCATTCTGACATCAAAATTCTCCAATGTGACATCATAATGCTCCAATGTGTCATTACAATGTTACACTATGATTTATCAATGTTCCATTGTGCCATCACATTTTTCCATGTAGCCATCAGAGTGTTACAATATGACTTCACAATGCTCCAATGTGAAATCACAATTCTCCATGTAGCCATCACAGTGTTACAATATGACCTCAAATGTTCCATATTGACATCACAATGCTCCAATTTGGCATCGCCATTCAACAATGTACCAACGCTGTCTTCCCATGTGCCATGAAATTACTCCAATGTGCCATCACAGTGTTACAACAGGACTTCACAATGTTCCATTGTGACATCTCAATGCTCCAATGTGTCTTCACAATGCTCCAATGTGCCAACGTTATAGCCCCATGTGCCATTATATTGCACCAATGTGCCATCACAATGTTACAATATGACTTCACAATGTAACACTGTGAAACCACAATGCTCCGAAGCACCATCACAGTGCTCCATGGTACGACCACAATGTTACTATATGACTTCACAATGTTCTATTGTGACATCACAATGCTCCAATGTGCCATCACAATGTTACTTTATGACTACACAGTGCTCCAATGTGACATCGCAATGCTCCAACGTGCCATCACTATCGCCCCATGGGCCATCATATTGCTCCAATGTGCCATCAAAATGTAGCAATATGACTGCACAATGTTCCACTGTGTCATCACAATGCTCCAATATGACATGATAATGCTCAGTGGTGCCTTCACAATGTTATAATATGACTTCACAATGTTCCATTGTGACTTCGCAGTGCTCCAATATAACATCACGATTCTCCAATACACCAACACTTTAGCCCCACATGTTATTATATTGCTGAAATGTGAAATCACAATGTTACAATATGACTT
>NW_008340639.1:213939-215325 GCF_000622305.1 Nannospalax galili
CATAATGTTCCAATGTGCCATCACAATGTTAAAATATGACTTCCCATTGTTCCATTGTGCCATCACAATGTGCCATTGTGTCATTACAATGATCCATTGTGTCATCACCATGCTCAATATGCAAACACGGTGCTCAATGTCCCCTCACAATCTCTCAATGTGACATCACAATGCTCCAATGTGCCAATATTATGGCTGCATGAGCCATTATATTGCTCCAATGTTGTTGGATTGCTCTCAGACAGGTACAGCACAGGGAGAGAGGCCAGGACCAGCCTGTGTTCCTCTCTTAGGAGTTGAGCAGGACGGTGAGTGTCGGCGACTCAAAAACCACATGGAGTCGGGAGCCTTGTCAAGGCAGGAACTCACTTTATTGCGTCAGGCATTACCTTATATAGTTTGCTCTCAGACAGGTACAGCACAGGGAGAGAGGCCAGGACCAGCCTGTGTTCCTCTCTTAGGAGTTGAGCAGGACGGTGAGTGTCGGCGACTCAAAAACCACATGGAGTCGGGAGCCTTGTCAAGGCAGGAACTCACTTTATTGCGTCAGGCATTACCTTATATAGTTTAAACAAAAAGGGGTGTGGAAAAGGGAAGGGCAAAAGTGTACGTCATCTGGGGCAATGGCTGTGAGCCACTGGGAATTGGCCACGCCAGCTGTGATTGGGGAGAGGCAGTCCGAGGTCAGACCCTGCTGAGTCACCTCCATGAGGAAGTGACTGGCCAGAGACAGGTCGCCAAACTTTAGTCAGGCTCAGGAAGTTACAATAGGCCTCATCATAAGTTATACCAAAATTATGAGGGTCCTGGAGACCCAACAAGTTAGTGCTCTTGTGGGACCTATCAAGCAAAATGTTGTACTTAATATCATAGAACCTACAACGATAGTTTGGAATGTCAAATATTTTTCCCTTTTTATACCCTGGGAATTCTTTGAGCACTGATCTCTGATTTCAGAGTCAAAAGCCTCTTCCACACACAGAGCACCAAAATATGGCTTTTCTAATCCAAATTATTGTTATGCCTATATTAAAAAAGTCAACATGATTCAGCTTTTGTCTTAAAGCTAAGAGTTCACCTCAAATGCTGAGCAACAATTCCTTCACATTTGATTGCAACCCTCCTCCAGAGTAAGGCCTTCACTTAGTCCTTTATGGAAACAGTATTTCCAGCTGGAAATGAAAGAAGTAGAAATCAGGATCCACACTTATAAGAAAATCTTGCCCTCAAAAACCCTAGAATATCACACACACCCAGTTTTACTCCTTAGTGGCAATGAGGAAGGACACTTCCTTCAGCTTTATTATATGTAAAGCATTCATACATACAATTATGCACTGTTCTGGGTGGAGAGAAAGGAGGGATCCTGAGGGATCAAGTCACATA
>NW_008340639.1:216074-217402 GCF_000622305.1 Nannospalax galili
ATATTACAGTGCTTGAATGAGCCAACACTATGGACCCATGTGCTATCACAATCTCCCAATGTGACATCACAATGCTGTAAGATGACACTACAATTATCCAATGTGACATCATAACACGTCAATGTGCCCAACTCTATGGCCCCATATGCCAGTATATTGCTCCAATGTGCCATCACAATGTTACAATATGGCTTCACAATGTTCCATTATACCATCAAAATGCTGATTGTGCTATCACAATACACCATTGTGTCATGAAAATGATGCATTGTTTCCTCACCATGCTTAGTATGCTATCTATGTGCTCAATGTCCCCTTACAATCCCACAATGTGACATCACAATTTTCCAATGTGTTATCACAATGCTCCAATGTGACATCACAATGCTCCTATATAACAAAACTGTGGCCATGTGTGGTATTATATTACTCCAATGTGCCACCACATTGTTACAGCATGACTTCACAATGTTCCATTGTGTCATTACAATGATCCATTCTGTTGTAAGCATGCACAATATGCAAACACAGTGCTCAATGTCCCCTCACAATCCCATAACGTGACATCAAAATTCGCCAATGTGCCATCACAATGCTCCCATGTGCCAACGCTATGGCCCCATGTACCATTATATTGTTCCAATGTGCCATGACAATGTTACAATATGACTTCATATTGTTCAATTGTGCCATCACAATGCTCCAATCTGCCAACATTATGGCCACATGTTCCATTATATTTCTTCAATGTGCAATCACCATGTTACAATATGACTTCACAATGTTCCATTGTGCAATCACAATGCTCATTTTGCCATAAGAATAAGCCATTGTGTCATTACAATAATCCATTGTGTCGTCCCCCTACTCAATATGTAAACACTGTGCTCAATGTCCTGTCACAGTCCCCCAAGGTGACATCACAGTGCTCCAATGTGTCATCACAATGCTCCAATGTGACATCAGAATGCTCCCATGTATCATCACAATGCTCCAATGTGTCATCACAAAGTTACAATGTGACTTCACAATGTTCCATTGTGCCATCACAATGCACCTTTGTGTCATTACAATGATTCATTGTGTCGTCACTATTCTCAATATGCAAACACGGTGCTCAATATGCCCTCACAATCCTCCAATGTAATATCACAATGCTCCAATGTGACATCACAATGCTCCAATGTGCCAACACTATGGCCCCACGTGCCATTATATTGCTTCAATGTGCCATTACAATGTTACAACATGACCCACAATGTTCCATTGTGCCATCACAATGCTCATTGTGCCATCACAATGGACTATTTTGTCATTATAATGATTCA
>NW_008340639.1:218722-221760 GCF_000622305.1 Nannospalax galili
ACAATGCTCCAATGTGACATCACAATGCTCCAATGTACTAATACTATGGCTGCATGAGCCATTATATTGCTCCACTGTGCCAACAGAAAGTAACAATATGTCTTCACAATGTTCCATTCTGCCATCACAATACTCATTGTGCCATTGTGATACACCATTATGTCATTACAATGATCCATTGTGTTATCACCATGCTCAATATACAAACATGGTGTTCAGTGTTCCCTCACTATCCCTGAATGTGACATCACAATGCTTCAACGTGACATCACAATGCTGAATGTCCCCTCAAAATGCCGCTAATATGTCACCACAATGCTCAGTGTGCAAATATATTTCCCCAACGTGTCATCACAATATTCCAGTTTAGCATAGCAATGTTTCATGTGCCATAACAATGCTCGAATGTGCCAACACTGTGGCCCAATGTGACATTATAGTGCTCCAATATGCCATCACAATGTTACAATATGACTGTACAATGTTCCATTGTGCCATCACTATGCTCATTGTGCCATCATAATGTGCCATTGTGTCATTACAATGATCCATTGTGTCGTCACCATGCTATATATTGAAATACAGTGTGCAATGTCCCCTCATAATTTCCAATGTGACATCACAATGCTACAATGTGACATCAACATGCTTCAATATGCCAACAGTATTGTTCCATGTGCCAGTATATTGCTCCAATATACAATCAAAATTTTACAATATGACTTCACAATGTTACATTGTTCCATCACAGTGCTGATTGTGCCATCACAATACACCACCATGTCATTAAAATGATCCATTGTGTCACCATCATGCTCCATATGTAATCATGGTGCTCAATGTCCCCTCACAATCCTGCAATGTGACATCACAATGTTCCAACGTATCATCACAATGCTCCAATGTGACATCACAATGCTCCAATATGCCAAAACTATGGCCACATGTGCCATTATATTGTTCCAATGTGCCACCACAATGTGACAATATGACTTCACAATATTCCATTGTGCCATCAAAATGTGCCGTTGTGTCATTACAATGATCCATTCTGTTGTCAGTATGCTCAATATGCAAACACGGTGCTCAATGTTCCCTCACAATCTCATAATGTGACATCACAATGCTCCAATGTGACATCACAATGCTCCCATGTGCTGACAGTATGGCCCCATATGCCATGAGATTGCTCCAACGTGTCATCACACTGTTACAATGTGACTTCACAATGTTCCATTGTGCCATCGCAATGTTCCTTTGTGTCATTACAATGATCCATTGTGTCATCACCATGCTCTGTACGCACACACAGTGCACAATATCCCCTCACAATCCCACAATGTGACATCACAGTGTTCTAATGTGATATCACAGTGCTCCAATGTGACATCACAATGTTCCAATGTACCAACACTATGGCCCCATGTGCCATTATATTGCTCCAATGTTCCATCACAATGTTACAGTATGACTTCACCATGTTTCACTGTACCATCACAATGTTCATTGTCCCATCACAATGCACCATTGTGTCATTACAATGATCCATTGTGTCATCACGGTGCTCAATATGCGAACACAGTGCTCAATGTCCTCTCACAATTCCTAATGTGACATCAGAATGCTCCAAAGTGTCAATACAATACTCATTGTGACATTACAATGCTGAATGTCCCCTCACAAGGCCCCTAATGTGTCATCACAATGCTCAGTGTGCAAATACAATGCCCCAATGTGTCATCAGCATAATAAATTTGGTATTGAAATGTTTAAGTGCCTTCACAGTGCTCCAATGTGCCAACCCTTTGGCCCCAGGTGCCATTATATTGCTCCAATGTGCCATCACAATGTTACAATAGGACTTCACAAGGTTCTGTTGTGCCATCAAAATGCTCATTGTACCATCACAATGGGCCATTGTGTCATTAAAATGATTTGCTGTGTCTTCACCATGCTCAATATTCCAACATGGTGCTCAATGTCCCCTCAAAATCGCCCAATGTGACATCACAATGTTCCAATGTGATATCACAATCCTCAAATGTCCAAACACTATGGCCTCATGGGCCATAATATTGCACCAATGTACAATCACAAAGTTAGAGTATGAATTCTCAGTGCTCCATTGTGCCATCAGAATACTCACTGTGCCATCACAATGTGCAATTCTGTCATTACAGTAATCCATTGTGTAGTCACCAGGCTCTATATGCAAACAGGGTGCTCTATGTCCCCTCACAACCCCCCAATGTGACATCACAATGCTCCAATGTGCCAACACTATGACCCGATATGCCATTATATTGCTCCAATGTGCCATCACAATGTGCAATTGTCTCATTACAATGATCCATTGTGTCATCACCATGCAAAATAAGCAAAGACGGTGCTCAATGTCCCCTCACAATCCCCCAATGTGACATCGCAAAGCTGCAAAGTGACATCGCAAAGCTGCAAAATGTCATCACAATGCTCTAGTGTAAGATCACAGTGCTATAATATGATATCACAGTGCCCAATATGCAACACTATGGTCTCTTGTGCCATTATATTGTTCCAATGTGCCATCAGAATATTACAATATGCCTTTACAATGTTCCATTGTGCCATCACAATGGTCATTGTCCATTACAATGTGCCATTGTGTCATTACAATGATCCATTGTGTCGTCATCATGCTCATTATGAAAACACGGTGCTCAATGTTGCCTCACGATTCCCCAATGTGACATCACAATGCTCCAATGTGACATGACAATGCTCCTATGTGACAACACTTTGGCCCCGTGTGCCATTATATGACTCCAATGTACCATCACAAATTTACAATATGGCTTCACAAGTTTCTGTTGTGCCATCACAATGCACCATTATGTCATTACAATTATCCATTCCTTCTTCATCATGCTCAATATACGAACACAGTGCTCAACGTCCCCTCACAATCTTCCAATGTGACATCACAATGCTGCAGTGTTCCAACACTATGGACCCATGTGCCATCAAAATCCCCAAATGTGACATAACAATGCCCCAAT
>NW_008340639.1:222034-267432 GCF_000622305.1 Nannospalax galili
ACAATGCTGAATGTCCCCTCACAAGGCCCCTAATGTGTCATCACAATGCTCAGTGTGCAAATATAATGCCCCAATGTGTCATCACAATATTCCAATTTGGTATTGCAATGTTTCATTTGCCATCACAATGCTTCTATGTGCCAACACTATGGCACCATGTGACATTATATTGCTCCAATGTGCCATCACAATATTACAATATGACTTCACAATGTTCCATTTTGCCATCACAATGCTCATCGTGCCATCACAATGAACCATTGTGCCATTATAATGATCCATTGTGTCTTCACCACGCTCAATATGCAAATACAGTGCAATCTTTGAAGCCAAAAGCCATACACAATACTAGGAAGCTGAATGCCACAAACACCCCAGGATGTATTAGGAACAAAGGCAACTGCTAAATTGCAAACATCTGCTTCTGTAAACGTGCTTGCTTGCTTTAGCTTGGCAGGGTGGTTACGGTTGACTATTTTTAGTAATTAGACCTTTTATGCTTTTTTTTTCTATAAAACGTCACCACAGCCGAGGGTCATGGCTGTGCTCTGAGCACTCACCCAGAGTCCAGGGACATCACGGCCATAATAAAGCCTCTTTCCTCCTTGCCTTTCACTGGCATGTGGTGACTGCTGATTTACAGCTTACAACACTTAATATTTTTAATTTTTTGAGAATTTTATATGAATCCTATATTTACATCATTTCTTTTACTCCCTCTTCACAACCTACTCTTCTCATGTGTCCCCTACACACTGTCTTGTCCTCTCACTTGATTATTATTGTCATATATACATACATACATACATACATACATACATACATACATACATTCAAACACACATTCACACACAATGTACTGAGTTGATTTAGTCATGATGATGTGCACTTGTGTTTAGGCCTGAGAACCCAAGATTAGATAACTATCAGGGAAAACATCCCTGGATGGAACTGACATCTTCCCTTCGCAGTCATTAATTTCTTGTGGCTCTTCATCTAGATCTGAAAACCTCTGTCATTTTCCCCATCTGAACTGGCAGTGGTCACTATGTAGGTCATTTTAGGTAATTGTATTGTGAAGATTCCATGGGTTCAGTCTTCTTATCATGTCCAGAATACACTATCTAGTGTCAGGTCTTCTGGGCCTTCTTTCCACCCCTTCTTCTGTGAGGTTCCCTGAGCATTATGTGTAAGGGTTGCATTATTAATCTAGCATTCAGTGCTAGGCACCACAGCATCATTGAATCTATGCATTTTGATCATTTGTAGAACTTTGTAAGAGTATCCATCTGTTGCAAAAAACTTTTAAGATGTGAAAATAAATTTTGTCACAGGGATAGTTTTTATTATTATTTAAATGATCAAATTCACTCTCCTCCTGTGTCTAGATATTTGCTGTGTTTTATTTATTGATTTGTGCATGGGAAACATTCTTTTATCCTTGGAACAAACTCAGCTGAACTGAGTTTCCGAGTAATTGGTGAGAATTTTTGAATCTCTATCCATCCAGCCAACTGGTCTGTATTTTCTTTTGTATGTTTTTGATTTTTCTTACCTGCTGCTGCTATCAAGATGAAGCTATATTTGTACAATGAGTTTTGTACCAAAGCATTCCTCTGTACTTTATGTTGTAATTTTAGTGTAGAATAATATAATTTTTTGTCCAAAGGACTTTTAGAATTCAGAACGAAATCTTTCCAGTCCTAGACTATGTTTAGAGGTCACCAGTAACTGCTTCAACTTCAGTACTTGCTTGAGATCTATGCTATTCTATAAGACAGAAGCTTTATTTGCTTATGTTTCTTAGAACTCACTCATTCTAGAATTTCCACTTTATTTTACTATGATCTTCCAAATTAATCCTTAAAAATAACACATTGGATTGATATATTGAAATGTTTCCTTTTTCAACTCTGTCTTCTTAATTTTGTTATTCATTCTGTGTTTTGTGATTAGATGACAAGTGATTTGTCAATATTTTTAATTCTCAATAGAACCAAGACTTTTTCATGTTGATTCACTGTATTGTTCTTTTAATCTTTAATTTAGCTTATATGGCAACTGTTGTAACAGCCTATGTACTATTTCAGATTGAAATGATCCTTGTTTATAAGACCTTCAGGTACATTTCTATGCAGAAATAACTTTCACAGTCAAAGCCTCTTGCTGCCAAAACTTCCTAGCATGTGTATGTCACCCCAGCCCCCTATGGATGCCTTTAATGATGTGGCACTGATTTTAACCTCCGTGAAGGTGTCACCATACTTCACGAATTCTGACTGTTGATAGTTCATTGTTTTAGGTTTCCATGGTAACTAAGTTAAAAAGAACAAAATCCCAAGAGGGTATTTGTCTGCAGGAAAATATGATATTCACAGGGACAATGCGGATTCTTATCCAATGCCGGTCTGATATGCAAGAGATCCTGACATGCCAGTCTCCAACTGGACATTATGATGTCTGGTGTCATTTGAGGTTCCAGCATTACCCCGTTTGATTATTCATTTCAAGTGGAGAGAGTGTGTGCCCTGTGCCGTTCCAGTATTAGAGGCAATTGTACTTGTCCTTTTCACTGTAATGTTGACCTAGAGTTGGCCCATGTATCCTTTATTATGTTGATCTATGTTTAGCTTTTTCATAGTTTTGCTAGCTTTATTTTAAAGTCTTGTTGAACTTTGTCAGGTGACATTTCTGTTTCTACTAATAGTATGATTATTCAGTAGTGGGGTTTTTTTTGTTTTGTTTTTTGAGAAAGGTTCTCCTTGGAGCTCCAGCTGGTCTGGAACTTGCTATTTAGATACAGCCAGCCTCTATCTCACAGAGATTCCCCCTGCCTCTGATTTCCACACCTTTCCTCTGCGATTAAAGGTGTTCACAGTGGGTCTGGAGAGATGGCTCAATAGTTAAGAGCACTGGCTACTCTTGCAGAGGACCGGGGTTTGATTCCTAGAACCTAGACTAACAACAGTTCCTAGACTAACAACTGTTCTATCCCCATTTCCAGGGGATCTGATGCCTTTTTGTGACTTTTGTGGCCATTGCATGACATGGGTGCACTTACACACATGCAGGCAATACACATAAAATAATAATACTCACCACTATGCCCCACCCTAGAATTCTTGCTTTATTTTTTTGTAGATGGTGTCATTAGATCCAGGCTGGCCTTGACCATGCTTTGTAGCTGAAGATAGCCTAGGAAACTTGATATTCCTGAATCTTTTTCACAAGTGCTGGTATTATAGGCATGCATCATCTTGGCTGGTCAGGCATCCCTCCCTCCCTTTTCCTTTTTTTTCTGAGTCAAAGTTTCACAGAGATCTGTCTCCCTCTGCCTCCAAAGCCCTGGAAAAAATGATGTGCACTACCACACCTAACTTTCCATAGTGTTTTTATTCCCTATGATTTCCTTGGTGTTCTGAATGTGGATTATTAGCAGTATTCTTTTTTCCTGTTAGACTTGGTGGTGTGTGTTGCACATGGTTGATTACTTCTCAGCTCTTGTCCATTTATTGATTCCTCATATGAAATGTATGATTTCCTTTGTTCTAAAAGATAATTTCTTTTTAATTCCTCTGAGTATTGTTTCCATTAATTATAATTTGCTGTAGTCCTTGTGTGAAATTTATTGCGTTAATTCATGAATTTCATGCAATGCATTTTTATCTCTGTCAATTTTAAGAGACATTTTTTCCTGAGTAGAACATTATGGTTAACAGTTACTTTCTATTATAGCTTTTAATATATTGTTCCATGCTGACTGTTTTTAAGGGTTCTTGATGAGTCATCGTGTAGTATTCTGTTGTCTTTCCCACTGGTATGCAGGTTGTACTGTTCCTTAACAGAGGTTGGTATTCATTTGTGTTTGTATATTTAACACTTTCATTATAAAAGGGCAAACTTTCCTTCTGATCATCATTCCAGAGACAGAATCTCAGAGACGAGCTGGAAGGAGAAATGAGAGATTATCCAGTTAATGCATCCCAGGTAAGTTTCATGTCAACTTTTCTTCTAGAAATGTTATGCACAAAGACCTTGCAAGCCTTTAATGCTCTGTTTCAGATAATGTTATTGAAAGGGGTTCCTTAAATTCTTTTTCTTCTTATGATAATCAAGATTATGATTCTTTAAATCCATGTCACCTATACGGCACAGTCTTGTCTCCTTTCTATCCCCTGCAAGATATTTTTGTGAGGGCAAGTATTCTCTATGAATTGATGACCCATAATTGTGAAAATGTTTCTAATGTGACTGGTAAGAAAATAGGCTGATATCCTATGCTCAGAGAATGGAATGTTGTTTTTGTATATTAGGGAGTAAGGACTCATGTGTAATGAAGCTTACATCTCAGGGATTTATTAGGGTTCTTACACCAGCCTTGAACATGCACAATACAAGACATGGAAGTGACTGCTATAATCCCTGAGAAATTTATGGAAATGTGGAATTAGAGGGGTTATGCTGTTTTAACTCATTATCCTAAACAATTAATCAGACTAGAATGTGTAGAATACAGTATGCTTATGTGGCTTGATCTTGCCACATGACTGATGTTTCTTATAGTAGACTCAGATTGTAGTTTGTTGCTCTCTTGTCCCTTTACTTTATAGCAGTGATGAGATGTGCGTCTTTTTGTTGACTCTTCGTATGGATTTCTCTTAAATCCTCTTAGATAATACAGTCCAAGTACTAAATTTAAAAAATGAAAGTTACGAGATTTATAACCAATAGCTCAAATTTTATTTTTAGCCATTTTTTGAGCAATGTTGTACTTAAATAGCAATCTGTGGAAACAACAGCACGTAGTTTAATATCTTTATTTTACAATTGCTATAAAAATGAATTTTTCTGTATGAAACTGTATTTTAATAATGAAATGGAGATCTTTTTTAAAGGTTAAAATCTCATTTAATTTTATATCTTATAGGGCTTATACTGAGTACAATATTGTATAACTGTAATAATTCAACTGTAAACCTAAAAATTTACAGCCAATTTTGAAAGAGATGCATCTTAGTTCTGGAAATTGTTATTGAATATGTCAATGCTGTTGTAATGAAATGCTTCTTCTAAGTATGCGGTTATTAAATAAACATTTTTTTAAAAAATGCAGGATGCTAGGGGCAGTCCAAAGCCTTAAAGAAAGCATGTTTAGCAAAAAAGGCATGAAGAAGAAAAAGGGATGTTACACTTCCCTGAATTGCAACTCACAGACTATATGGCTGTAGCTAGGAAGTTCTGCATCTCCTAGGCCACATTACAGGCAGGAAAAAGTCACTATCTCATGAATGCACTAGGTATTCTACCCATCTATTTAGCATAACCCACCTTCCTAGGCATGGTCCTATGACCGGATGATTGACCAGTTAAACTTATATAAAATGGAGGTACTTGGGATATTACATTCCCACTGGCTCTGGGACATAAGTCAAATCTTTGACTTGTTTTGATGTTAAGGCTCATATTGTGTCCTTAGAACCCTGATTTTGATGGCATTTGGGCTCCTCTAGGCAATTTAAGAGGCATAGACCCATGGAAAAGGCTAGGAGGAACATTACCAGAGGCCCAATAAAACTCAATTACACCTGAATTATTAGCATAAAAGCAGCAAACCTCACTTAATGCCATGTATGAGCCATCTTCCCTTAGAAAGAGTACGCCTGTTCTATAGCACCATTTTAGACAATTTTTTATTAAAAGTTATAGCTCATCAAGTAAATAATATAATTAAGGGGCTGGGGAGATGGTTCAGTGGTTGTGAGCACTTCCTGCTCTTGTAGAGGACTCAAGTTCGGTTCCCAGCACCCACGTCAGGTGGCTTAAAACCACCTGTGTGACTTCAACTCCAGGAGGTTTGACAGTATCTTCTGGCCTCCGTGGGCACATGCATACACATGGCCTACAAACACACGCACACACACACACACACACACACACACACATACACATACACACACACAAACATATACACAAAAATAAAATCTTAAAAAGTAATATATTTAATACATTAATTGTTTTTTGAAATAATATCTCTGAACTTTCAGGTCATTGTCTATTGGTACATTTATATTTCCACATATGACTAAATGCAAAATAACATTAATAAAATATGTTATATACTCCAGTTAATACAAATTTCATATAATTCCAATTATATAGATAATACACAAAAGGAACAGTGTTAGAATTTAGTCTTTTTTCCATAAAATTAATTGCTCTCTTTTTAGATAGTCATAATCACCTTTTGTCATTCATACCGTCTGCTGATTCCCAATGGGTTTTGTTTTGTGTTTATTCCTTTATGTGTGTGAGTGTATTGCCTACATGTATGTAAGTGCACCCATGTCATGCAATGCCAACGGAGGTCAGAAGAGGGCAATCAGATCCCCTGGGACTGGAGTTATAGGTTGTTAGCCTCTATGTGGGTGCTGGGAATGAACCTAGGTCCTCTATGAGAGCAGCCAGTGCTCTTGACCACCGAACAATCTCTCCAGACCCCTCCCAGTGGTTTTTGAAGCATCTTTAAATTATTTTTTAAATAAGTCCTTACTTTTCAAAAGAGTTAGGTTCTTAGTGAACAATTGTTTTTCAAAAATATTTTGGCATCATTCTGCCATGTTAATTGTATGTGTTTCTTGTGTTTTAAAAGATGTTTGTGACAAATTTTGTTTTCTCTATTTTTATTTTTGCCATTTTCAAATTCAGAGTAAATAAGACTAGTAGGAAAAAAAGGAAGGGAAGGAAAAAAGAGAGAAAGGTAGGAGTGGAGAAAGGGAAAAAAATCTGTCAGAAGTGGAATGAACTTGGTTGTGAGTTTCCTTTGCACAGCCTGTTCAGAGATGTCCTTGCCTATATGTGTTGGCATGACTGTGGGCAGCACTTAGCCGAAGGATCTCCTTTGTACACTGCATGTGCCCGTTTTGGAGCCTGAATAGGGCCATGATGGCTTGTTTAGCAGCCTGGTCCATCTCTTCGCTGAGCTGAGAGTTGACTGAACCCACTGAAAAAACACACTTAAAAACTAAAATGCAGCAAGTCTTTTGCTCTTCTGAAATGATAAAACCAGATGTGTTAAAGGAATAAAACATAGTTCAGAGTTCAGATGACAAACAGCAAGGGTGCTGTGTCTGCCACACGAGATCACGGTTTGGAGGTAGATAACCTTGCTGTAAGCTCACAGCACATTTTTCGGGAAGCTCTCAGTAAGAGATTGTTTCCTGATACTGTTAAGGAGATCCTGAAACAGATTGTGTCAGAGCTGACAGCCAAGACAACTGCTCCTTTCTTTTCAGTGAGGTCTGTATTGAGGCAGGCCTTGGTGAAGTCAGTGTTGAACTTTCAATGTTGACACAGTCTTTCAGCTGAGAACATTATGTGTAATATGGATATTTAATTGTGAACAATATTTTTGTTGCCTTTTTGTTTTATAACTGAAAAAAATTCTACAGAGCATAGTGAGTTTCTATTACTATATAAAGAGTGCTTTACTTCACTTTAGAAAAAGGCTAGGGAAAATATGAAGCTATAAATTCACATTAAAAAGTACATATACGTCTAAAGACCTAGCAGTCCCACTCCTGGGTATGTAATACTCCACAGAAATAAAAATATATACTCACCCAAGTAAATGTATGAGCACAATACAGACCAGAGAAATCATGCAAGCAGAATAATAGTGCAAAATGGAAACAACTCAAGCGTTCATTAATGGTAGATTATCTAGATGTAGAATGGACTATCATATAATGAAAAAGAATAAATTGTTGTTTATACAACAATATGAATAAATTCAGCAAATAGACACCAGAAAAAAATATATATTTATTTTAGTCACAGGCCATCATTCTCCTCTATCTCTGTACTTAGTACATTTATGCATCTGTGTTTATATGGAATTTAAAAAATTATTTGATTTGTCTCTGGACTTCCCCCATTTTTTTTTGAACATTTGAGTAACACAAGAATTTCTGAAACTTCTGAAATTGTTACTTCCTGTGCTGGGTTGTGCTTACTTTTAGAAAATTTAAGATTATATCACCAGTGTTAATGTTTATTTTTTCCATTACTTCATAATGACCAATATATTCTTATTAAAGTGCCATAGACTGCTTGATATCATGTGTCAATGTATGGAAAACTGGTACTGCATACAATTGTTACTCATTGTTACTGTGAAAGAATCAAGTTTCTGATTTTTTTTTCTACTTCATTTCTATTCAAGGAGTGTTGCATTTTACCTAGGGCCTTAGCATCCTAAGTGATACTGTTAGAGTATATTCTTGTAAGGCCTAATGATAGATCAGATGATTCAAAATTAATATATTAGCTAGATCTATAGTTAAGGACATTAGCATTTGAAAGCACAATTTTGCTCCTCATTAATTTTCCACATGAGCTATGTTCCCATGTGATGTAAACTCAGCAAAGGCAGATTACTATGTTCAGATCCTGAATTTATATCTTATGCTCTAATATAGCATGTGTTATGATTATGAGACTATCATTTCACCTTGTCTCCACAGAGTTACAGCCTGCATGATAGAGAGCAATAGAGAGATGACTCAGTAGTTAAGAGTTTGGGCTTCTTTTGCAGACCAAAAAAAAAATTCTTATTTTAATTTTGATAACTTTTCCTTGAATTCCCTGTTATTTCCACCCCAGTTCCTTCTTACTGTACATATTCAAGGGATAACTTTTTTTTGGTCTTTTTTGAGACAGGGTCTCCATGTAGCCCCAGCTGTCCTGGAACTCACTATGTAGACCAGGCTGGCCTTGAACTCACAGAGATCCGCTTGCCTCTGCCTCCCGAGTGCTGGGATTAAAGGCACGCACCACCATATCCGGCTCCAGAGGGTAGAGTTTTAACTCAATCATTCTTAACCACTTTGGTCTTAGATCCCATGTGAATTTTTTTCTATTTTTTTATTTTATTTATTTATTTATTGGTGTTTTTGACACTTGTTCATCCTGTAACCCCAGCTGGCCTGGAACCTGCTATGCAGATCAGGTTAGCCTTGATTTCAGAAAGATCTGCCTACCTGTTTCCCAAGTGATGAGATTAAAGTTGTGTGCTGCACAGTGATGTGAATTCTTTGTAGAGAATATATAATGTAATCTTTTCCTCTTTTTCTTGATTCTGAAAGCATATTTGTGCCTTTTGCTTAGGGAATATTAACCTTTGATAATTTAAGAGGTCAGTGAAAGGAAAGAACACACTATTACCATTTTATTAGTTTTTCTGTATTTTTGATGTCTTATTAACTTTTTCTCTGTTACATTAATAAATATACATATTTATGTTTATAATGTGTTTTCATTCCTTATAAATTTCTTTACAATTATGTGCTCTAGATATTTTTTATCAAAGGGATTGCTAAAGCCACCAGAATATTACAACAGTCTATTTCAATCTGTTATAAAATAATTCCACACAGAAGCTATATTTGAGATTGTGTTGTATCATTTTCATATGATTTTAGGAATGTCCATGCTGATTTTCATTGTGGCCACAAGAAACTGGATTTCCCCCCTACAGGGAGTTTGCACTCTTCCTCTTCCTCTGTTGTTTCTGAAGTTTGCTACTGTTTGGCACCTAGTGAATTGACCTTCTAACTAGAAAGTGTTAGAATCTCAGGTCCAGTTAGATTTTGACTTCTTTATGATTCCAGATGTGGCACATTTCCATATTGTATTTTTGGCAAGTAATTCTCTGTTTGAGAATGTTCTCTTCCACTTATTGCTTATTTGTTAATGAATTACTTGTGTTTAATGTTTTGAGTTCTTGGTATATTCTGCTTTTCATTTCTTTTCCTTACCAAAGCTGCCAATGAATTTATCAAGAACCAATTATGTCTTAGGACAAATTTAGGTTGTGCCTGAATCCTAGGCTTGATTACTCAACCTTTATCCCCAACACTTGGAAGATACGTGTATATTTATGAATTCAAGCTCACTTTGATTTATATAGTAAATTCCAAGCCTTCAAGGGCTACACAGGAGACAATGTATTTAAAGAATTAAATTATTCTCTGCCTCCTCTTTAATTCTTATAAGTATTTTCATTTCTTTGCGGTTTTTTTTTTTTTTTTTTTTTTTTTTTTGGTCTTTTAGAGACAGGGCTATAGCCCCAGCTTGGCTGGTACTCTCTATGTAGATGAGGCTGGCATTGAACTCAGAGAGATCCTCCTGCCTCTGCCTCCCAAGCACTGGGACTAAAGGCCTGCAGCACCATGCCCCGCTTCCACAGATTTATTTTATGCTATTGTTCTATTTTTTGGTTTTTTGACAGTTAGTCTTCTGCTTGTTTCCAGACAGTGATGAAGAGGATTTTTTCTTTTGCTCCAGTAAACATCTCCCATGAGTAGGTTTAGTTTTCCTGATTACCATTTTGATTTGATCACCCACTTTATTTTACTTCCCTCTTCATGCACACATGAGAGTCAGTTTTTGGTAGCTTTGTAACACATTGGACCTTCTCTCTAGAACCCTCTATAACTGTACTATCCTGTTTGCTAAGAAGAAACCTTTTTGTTTGTTTGTTTTATGAATGTAGAAAAAATTTTAATTATTTGTAAGTGTAATCTTACCATAGGGGTCTTCTTTATATATGCAAAATCATGTCTACTTTACACATTTCAAAGAACAAAGTTTTTTAAATTTTATTTCAGTTTATATACTTTATTTAGGCCTGAAAACACAAAATTCTCTCTGCTGTCTCTTTCTTAATGATGTGAGTTTGAAATACTATTTATATGTCATTTATGATATCTTACCTGAGTCAATGAAATTGGATACTTCTTTAATTTCCTTTCTTTCAGAGTTATCTTCTGATTACAGCCAACCACTTTTTCAATGGGAGAATACACAAAGTTTATTACAGAAAATGATGTCAGGAATCCACGAAAGCTGTGTACTTGATTTCCCTTTAAGGAAAGACAAAAAAATATAGTGGTAAATGCATACAGTTCAGACAATATAGGTTTAGAAATCAGCAGTATGCAGCACTGTGCACAATATTCCTGCCTCAAATAACATAGGGTATTTCATTTTCATCAAATTACTTAATTTACATTCATGTTTTAAGAGTGTCATATATAAAATATATCATTAAGCAAATATCTTATTAAGTTTTTAACAAGACTCTTATATGAAATTTGAATACTCCAAACAATTACGTGCATTGCAAAACAATAAGTGGAAATATTTTATATCTGACAATGCATCATACTGTCCTTTATAATTTTTTAAAAAGAGATTTATAAGGGAATTGTATTAGTCAGGGTTCTCCAAAGAAACAGAACCGGTACAATGAATATGTATAGAGATTTATCAGCTTAGCTCACAGGATAGAGTCCGAGTAGTCCAACAATGGCTGTACCACACTGGAGGGGCTGAGAATCCGTAGTTGCTCAGTCCCCGAGGCGGGATGTCTCAGTAGTCCCAATCTGGTGCTGAAGGTCTGACAAATTCCAAAAGATCAGCTAATCTTCAGTTTACAGCAGCAAGACAAACTCACCAGCGAGAGAGAAGGCAAGCAGCAAAAAGCCTGGCATTCTGCTCTGCCTTGGTCTTTTTACTGGCTGCCATCAGAAGGTAACTCCCACATTTAGGGTGTGTCTTCCGGCTTTAGATGATCCAATCAAGAAGATCTCTTTCATTTCAGTTAATCCCAGATCCAGTTAAGTTGACACCCAGGATTAGCCATCACAGGAATGAAATCTAAATGAATCAGAATTCCCTTTTCCTTGGTCCAGGATTGTTTCATCGAATATTATTTCCATGTTGTGCCAAATGGTACAATTTACCTGAGAATGAGAAGGTTTTTATGAATCCTTAAGATGGTAGGTTTTAGTGAGAATTCATATAATTATGGTGAATGATGAAATGCCATTACTGAGAGCTCTATTCTAAGTACTTAACAGTGTACTTATTTCAGATAGCACACAAGAAAATGCATTATGGATTCTGTTCATGGGTGGATTAAGCCCTATTGATTCTAATTGAATTTATTTTCTAGAGAACCTTTGCACATGTGATAAAAATTAGAAAGTCTTGGGTTTACAGAATATTTTCCATCAGCACCTGAATATTGATAAGAAGTCTTATAAATATAATGACCTTGGCCAAATATTTCGTACATTTTCCCAATGCAAATTTGATAAAATACGTAATATGACTGAAAAATCTGACAAATTCAGATGTACTAAATACAGAAATGCCTCAGTTGAACCATTGAACCTAAATAAACAGATTGCACACTGGAAAAGAATTTTGCAAATGTAAAGACTGTGACAAATCTTTACATTTCTATTCCAATATTAGTCAAAATCTTAGAATCAACTCTGGAAAGAAAGAATATAAAGAAGGTGATACATCTTTTGGCTCTGCTTATGATGTTGTCCAACAAAGCATCCATAGTGAAGAGAAACAACATAAATGTAAGAAATGTGGAAAATGCTTAAACCCTGCTGAACATCAGAAACTTCATACTGGAGAGAAACCCTATGAATTAAAAGAATGTGACAATTCCATTCATCATTTCTCAGTTCTTAAAAGCCATTACAAAAACCTTCCTGAAGAGAAATCTGACAAATGCAAAGAGTGTGTAAAGTACTTTTATCATTTGTCCTACCTTAGATGTCATTACAGAAGCCACACTGGAGAGAAGTCTTACAAATGTCATAAGTGGGCTAAACTCTTTACTTTTTGGTCAAGTTTCAGAAAACATCAGAAAACACACGGGGGAGAGACATTACAAATGTAAGGAGTGGGACAAATCCTTTGTCTCATGTTCATATTTTGTCACATCAGAGAATTCATACTGGAGTGAAACCCTACTAATGTAAGGAATGTGGAAAATCCTTTCTCTCTTGCTCATATCTTATGCCATATCAGACAATTCATCCTGAAGAGAAATCCTACAAATGCAAAGAGTGTGGCAAGTCCTTTAAGTGGTTGTCAAGTATTAAACAGCATTACAGAATCCATTTGGGAAGGAAATGTTACAAATGTAAGTAATGTAAAAAGTCCTGCCAGGTGTGGTGGCACATGCCTTTAATCCCAGCACTTGGGAGGCAGAAGCAGGTGGATATCTGTGAATTCAAGGCCAGCCTGGTCTAGATAGTGAGTTCCAGGACAGCTGGGGCTATAGGAAGACCCTGTCTCAAAAAGACCAAAAAAATAAAAATAAAAAAGTCCTTTGTCTCATGCTCATATTTTAAGTCACATCAGAGAATTCATACTGGAGAGAAACACTACAAATGTAAGGAATGTGACAAATCCTTTGACTGGTTGTCAAATCTTAAGTCACATAAAAGAATTCATACTGAAAAGAAACCTTACAAATACAGAGTATGGCAAGTCCTTTAAGTGCTAGTCAGATATTAAAATGCATCACAGAATACATATTGGAGAGAACTGTTACCAATGTAATGAACATGACAAATCTTTCACTTTTGTGTCAACTTTTAGAAGACATCAGAAAATTCATACTGGAGAGAAACTCTATAAATGACAAAAAAGTGGCAACTCCTTTAAGTTGGTTGTAAACATTAAGGAACATCAGAGAATCCATCTGGAGAGAAAAGTTACAAATGTAAGGAAGCTAACAAATTATTTGCCAAAAGCTCAGATCTTAAATCATATCAGAGAACTCATTCTGGAGGACACCCTCTAAATGCCAAGAGTATGAAAGATCCTTTAAGTGATTGTCATCCATAAAAAGGCATCAGAGAATCCACACTGGGGATAAACCTTACAAATTTAAGGAATGTGAAAAGTCCTTTACCCAGGTTTCAAACCTTAAAGTTCATCAAAGATGTCATACTGGAAAGTAAACAGAAATTCAAGCAGTATGAGAAATCCTTCACACAGAGTGCAAAATTTTGAGCACATTTTAAAATTCATGAAAAATTATTTTTTGTTGTTAACAGGATACAATATTTAATAATTAATTTAATTTTCAATCATTAGCAATAATGTGAATAGAATGGCTAAACTATAGTGACATTGTACCTGTATATTCATAATCAGAATAGTTTTATATAGGAAAGAATTTTGAAATAGTAGATTGAGTGAAAAATGCATTATGGCTGTACTATATTTGAATATATTCATAAAATTTGAAGACACATATCCAGGTAGTCAACATTCCTGTGCATGAAGCCCTTCAAATCACACTAGATGTGGCCAATTCTAATATGCAGCCAATATTAACAACCAATGACATATTATTATGACACCAGCGGTTTGATGCCATCACTTTGCTATAGTTTAAACTCTCTCCACAAAATCTAAAATATCTGTGTGTGTGTTATTGCAAAGGTAAAGGAGAAGGGTAACTAAATCTTCCTGAGAGCTCTGTACTGTGTTGCTAGCTGCATTAGAGCAAACATAAGCAGGTAATGAATCTCCCCAAAGAGACCTTACTTTCTCTTTCACCTCTCCTCTAGTGGCCATGACAAATTCTTTAGCCAATGCAATACCATTACGAATCAAAACAGAATCGATACTAGAAAGAAATATTATTAACCTAAGTAATTTGTGAAAGACTTTAACAAATGTTTAAAACTAAGATAACACTCCCAAATTTATAATGAAAAAAAGTCCTGCAAAAGTAACACAATCTTATAAAATCTTTAAATAAATCCTAACTGAAAAGAAACTTTAAGACACGAGCTAGGTGATAATACCTTGAATTCTTCCTCCAAATGTGTTCAGTGAATCCATATTGGTGAATCTATAAATACATATCATGTTGTCCCCATATCATGTATATTGGAAATTTGACCCTCTAGGCAACCTCCTAAAATAGAATTTTTCAAGTTTTAAATGTTGGAATTGTCTATTTTGCTTATCTGAAGGAGATTTTACTCTGACCCACATCAACACAGATTAAGTTAAATGAATGGGAGAGAATAAGCAGATCTTTCCTGAAACTCATAGTGGGAGAGGATTCCTTTCTTTAGTCACTACTCCATTTCCAATGGGGAGCACTTCCTTCCCTGTGTTCCTCCATTATGTAATGACAGAATCTGGATTGGATGGCTTAGGCCTATTAGATATTTACAGAGAGATTTCAATAAATCTCTTTTCCTTTTTACTCTGGAGGTTTGTCTTAGCCCTCACTCAAGTCTAAAGCAGATTTACAGTCTACCTCTTCAACCAAATGCCCGTCCTTTTTGGAGAGAACCCTTAGGAGCCTTTTATATAAACTCTTCCTTCTAACCCTAGAAAACTTTAAGGAAAATTTCCTCATGAGGTATTTAGAAAATCTGAGCTTGTGGTAGGGACTTGTCCTCTGGTGGGAAATCTAGATTGGCAAGCAGTGGATGGATACCTTCTTCTGAAGCTGAGATTCATCTGCTTGCTCCAATCCCCACAAATGATCTTTCTGTAGGAAGGGAGGGTCAGAGAGAGTCTGCCATGGTTTCCATCCAATCAGTTGACCTGAGTGGCACATGGGGGCAGGACTAAGGATAGGGACAGTGGAAGCCACAGTGAAGGGGTGTTATTCACCACCTTGGGTATCTACTGGGAGGAGAAGCCCTGGAGCTGAGCAAGGCTAAGGAAATGTGATTAGGAGAAGAGATGGAGTTGGAGATGAACCTTCACTTGATGTCCTTTGGCTAGCAGCAAATGCAGGGTGAATCAAAGACAGAGAAGAATTTGACAAGTGGAGCTAGTACATTACAGGGGTGGGCAGAAAGGAGCCAAGAAACTTCTATTTGGGAAAGCTCTGACATAGAGAAGGGAACATGAACAGGGACTATGCCTTGAGTGCCCACCACCTCCCAAAGGGGGTAGATTCTGTCTCTGTGGTATGGAGTCCCCAGTGGGGATGAGGGAGAGGGAGGACCAGGAGGTTGAGGCTGGGGATAAGGATAAGGAGGTAGGAGACTTGCATTGGGTTGTGGAGGAGGTGGGTTATGTCAATGTCAAGGGGTGAGGTGTTTGGAATTTCAAACTCAGGAAAGGGTTTTGTTTTTGCAAGAAGGATTTTGTAGGTGTGATAGGAGACACAGAGAGATGGGAGTATAGAGCAAAGAAGGCTTGGATATAGGAGGTGTTGGGACATTTGCCTGTATAGGGACAGAGTTTGTCAGTTCTCTGAGAATTTGGAAATCGAGTGTGCTGTTTTCTGGCCATTGAGACTGATTATCAAGTTTATACTCTAACCAAGCCATCTTATAATAAAAAGTAAACCGGCAAGGTTTATTTCTGTCCTTGAGTTCTGGGAGAGAGAGAGTGACTTGAGGAGACAGAAAGAGGGGTTGTTGTATCTAATTTTGAGTGAGAGGAGCCCATGATGGGTTGAAGGGAGAGGAAGCGACAGCCTTAAAGAAAGGATGGGAGACAAGGTGAGTGCCTAGATAGAGGGCACTCAGGAGGAGCTTGTTACCCCAACCCTAGGGGGTTGGAGACCACTAAGAGCAAGGGGATAAAAGCAAAGAACAAAATTAAAAATAACAATACATATCAAGGATCAGAGAACATAACAGGCTGGACAGAAAGGAGGAACAAAAAATAGGAGGAGTTTGGGGATGAAAGGAGGCAGGGCAAAAGACCGAGGGTGAGTGTCTGTGAATTGTTATCCTCGATCCAAAGGGTGTCCCTAGTCGGTCAGGTTTTGTTGAGAGGAAGCCTAGATCACTAGGGACAGGCATCCCTAACCATGTGACTGTAGCCCAGGAGGGTGTAGGGAGGTTGCCTCATGTACCAGCACAAGTTTCATGGAGGGAGGGAAGGAGAGTGAGAGAGACAGAGAGAGAAACAGCCAACTCCAAGAGGGAGAAACACACAGGAACTGAAGGACAGCAGTGAGCAGGGTAGGAGAGAAGAAAGAAGCTGAAGAGGCAGATTCAAAATGTGAGCTGAATATGGTCGGGGATGAAGTCAGCAGATGTTGGGACTCAGGTTTGCTTTGCTTAGTGAGGGACCTGCTGGCTTTGGGGCAGAGGGTCTGATCGGCGACAGAGTCAAACTCTGGGACCTGTGTCTTCCCAACAGGACGATTTATTTTAGAATTCAGATGGTTTTTATACATCCCAAGGAACTAGCAGTCACGTGGGATATGACAGTCACATACAAAGATTTAGGGTACAAAGAAACAGGACATTTAGTCTGTTAGTTGGTGCCAGAAAGATTCTTAAAATTTTACTCAAGTTTATCAATGCTCATCCAGTAATTTATTGGCCACAATGATTTCTTTCTTAAAGCTAAAAGCATGGTAAACTTTTAGCTTTTAGCTCAGGAGTAAACATTTAACCTGGCCTAATCTCTTAGCCAGGGATAGTGAGTTATTTGTTTAGGACAAGGAGATGAGCTAAGGGTTGTTGACCAAGACGCTTTCCCACAGAGCAGGGAGCCTGCACTTTTATGACCAGGCTGCTTCTTCCTGCCAGCCCAACAGTGTTCTGCAAGGCAGGGATTATCAGAGCTACTGTTTTCAGTGCCCCTCCCTATTAGCAGAGAATGCATCCTGGACCTATAAGTTTTAGGCTCACCTCACCCTAGGGCCTGGCATCCTGGTTTCCTACAAGCAGAGGCAAATTATGTGCACCACAGGAGGGTCAAGGCCGCAGTTTGGTTTGGTAAAGGAGGGACTATGTCATTAGGTGACTCAGGGGTCCCTTCTGGGTTTCAACACCAGAGGTCTATAAGTGTTTCGGGAAACCATCAAATAAGACCATTCAGTGGGTAAAAAAGGACAGTTTGTTGGGTAACAGGCTGGGGCTGTCTCACAGAGCAGCAGCCCAGTGGGTAACTAAACAGGTTTTATAGACCCTTCCGTGACCTGGGGGGGTTCTGGTTGCAGTAGGAAGATCAATTTATGAGTGGTAGATATTCATCTGCCTGGGTGGTTAGCCAATAAGTAGGAGGAGGCAGGGGTCTCCTGATAAGAAATGCCATGGAGTCACAGAGTTTCTAAGACATGATTAGTTTACATATCTGTTTTTCTGGAACTGGTCTCTTTGGTTATTTTAGAACATTGACTGCTGTAACACCATCTCAGCGACCTAACAGTGTTGAGACTGGTAAAGGCTATGAGGACTTTTGAATGTGTCCTAAACACATTTTACATTTGAAAGGTCATGAGCTTCTGGGGGTGTTGAATGAAAATATCCCCCATAGGCTCCAAGTATTGAACATGTTGTGTCCTGTTGTTGGTGAAGATCTGGGAGGTTTTAAGAGGCCTGGCCTTGGTGGTAGAAGCACAACACTGGGTGGGTTTTAAAAATTCTTAAGCCTTACTTTATTTTTCTCTCTCTACTTCCTGTACCTGCTTGAAGATGTGATAACTTGGCATTCTGCTCTGGGCAGCTCTGCTACTATGCCTCCCCACCATTAATCAATCTCTAAACCTCTGGAGCCATAAGCCAAATAAACTTTCTCCTATATTTTCCCTTGATCATGGTTTTTTATCACACCAACCGAAAAATAACTGATACACTGTGTACCTTATATGACTAAAAGTGAACCAGCCCTAAACCTGTCAAATACCCCCAAATTTCTCAGGTACCCAAAGAGTAGAAAAGACCCATGTAGTTTGCATAGAATCAGAAAGGCCCTAATAAAATATACCATCCCAGATGCTCAGGCAGTAGAGGGATGGTAATCTTGCAAGACTCCTCTGTAACACCATTTGCTCCAGAAATTAAGTGCAAATTGCAAAAAAATCTCTTGGGTCTGTCAATGTCATCGACAAGACTCAAGTGCACAATCACAGTGTTCTGCAGTGCATACCAGGGGGAAATCAAGGAGAGAATGGTAGACAAAATAAAACCACCATGTTGCTGGATGCCCTAAAATCTGAGAAGACATCAGTACCCCATGCAGCCCCTGCTGGTCAATATTATATGTTTGGAAGAACAAGATATTTCAAGAATGGCTGACCAAGGTGAATTTGATTTCTCCCATAAGCTTAGTCCTAACTTCCAGCAACACCATTGGAAAGCAGCCTGTCCCCAGAGGTGAAGGCTCAGGTGTATGGGTCATAGGCATATCCTGCTCCAATAAGAACAGGACTGACATGTAGATCTCTGTAAGTCTGCCTGCTTTCTGCCATTTGGGTCCATTTTTCAATTCTTTAATGAATGAGACTATGAACCCTCTAGGGGACCTGTTTCAGTACAGGCCAACACTATGGACATATGGTGTCTTAGTTTAATAAAGAGACAAAATGACCTACAGTAACAGTATATGAAGGTGCTTTTCAGACAATGGTAGACTGGCACAACCTTTGAAATTTTCTCAAAAAAAATTCATTTGTGCCATAGTATGTTCAGAATGTAGCATTAACAGAAATTCTCCAAGAAAAAAAAAGGAACAGGACTGAAAGGGCCTGGGATTGGGCCACAGACCCCACCCATCACTGACATCTCTTTATGAACCTTGGGTGACACTGACAGTGAGGGGAAGAGACATGATCTCCTTCTTAGACATATGTACTTTTTGTCCATCCTCTATGATCCTGGCAGTGTTCCTGATTTTTCAGCCTTGATTAGATTCTCAGGAAAGCTCCCAACTAGCTATCTTATCCCCAGCTCACGAGAAGCTGTAAAAGTCTCCCTTGTCATGTCTTCCATTCTAATATTGTCTGAGATTCCTGTGCTCTTTCTGGGTGATCCTGTTCATCTTTGGGATCAATGTCTTTACAGGCACAGCAAGAGTCTTCAGTGTCCCTTTAATGGCCTGTTCAATAGTACCAAATGTAGCATTATTCCCAACAATGAAAACCTGTAAATGACACAAATACCTTCACTATGAGCCTGCAGGGATAGGATCTACAAGTCACCTATTTCCTAACACAAAACTACCCCAAAGAGTATAGCATGTAAGTTTTTAAATCTGAGAATAAAGTGTTACAAAATGCTCATTATAGAACTTTGTCACAAATCCCATTATCATATAGGTTGAATGACCTCAGTCCAAGTATAAAGAAAGCTCTTAATCTGGACCCTCTGGTTGCTGACTTGATGCCTCAGTAGGAATGTTCATGAGCTCAGGTGATGAAGGAAAAATTCAGCGGTGCTAAAATGCTATATGAAATACCTTTAATCTATGTATAGAAAATGAATTTGAAACATAAACAAACTCCGTCTTTAAACTTGGTTGTCATCACTGAAAAGCTTCTGAACATGAAAATATTTTGTATTCCCTAGAAAAGTCTGACATCCAAAGCTCTTTTGTCCTCAAGCATTTTGGATAAGGGATACTCGTTCTGAATATAGGTGCACTTTCTGTAAGACTTGGTTAGAAGAAAGTAATATTCTGTAAAGATCTAGACAGTGAAGAACAGTGGACATTGTGACAGGGAGAAAGATGTGTTTCTTATTAGTCCCTACTTTGTGTCACTGTCTAGTGATTTACCACACCAAACAAATAAAAGTATTATCTTCCAGATTAAGGTTTTAGAGAAAAACATATTGATTAAATAACTCCAGTATAGAACCAAGAAAAGTAGTTTCCCTTTGTCAGATATCTTTTCTAATTATTTGGGCCTTTGTGCCTACTTACAAACCAATTACTACATAGTTAATTTCATGCTAGCCTATAAAAAGATAGAAGAGCATCAAATACTGTCTCCAGGCAATCCCATCATCCAGCATCACTGTCATTTTGGGACTCACTAGCTGTCTCCAAACTTTCCTGGGCACAAGTAACTCCCCAGGGATGTAGTCTAAAGAGAACTCTTTCTATGTTCTATGTTTTTAAGTCACAGTGAGATGGAACCTTTGTGGAGAGGAGAGAACACTGAGGAATGGCCTTGGATATGTTTATAGATCTAAAACAGAACACTTCAGTTCTTGAGACTGGCAATTTTGCCTTGTCTACTTGACACTTAGATGTCGGCAATGCCTTATCCAAGTTAAAAGCTACTGTCAAAAGCCACAAGCAGATGGCTGGTCAACACAGAATACAGTAACTATCCCATCCCTTAATTTGAGCCTATTCTGAAGATCATCACAGCTCCAAAATCCCTGCTGCAGCCATTTGGGTTTTGATTTCTGACCATAGGGTGATGAGTAAATCTGAAAGGTTTTAGTGACAGGGAATGACACATTGAAATCTGGGATTTACTCAGAGAAGATGGTGGAAAAAGAAGAGCAGAAGACTAAGAGATAGGTGGCTTTCTTGTCTGTAACCCTTTGACCTGGATCTCTGTCCTGATGGTTTTCTTCTGTTTTCAAGCACTAAGTGTCATAAATTATAACTAGGTGCCCACCATCAAAACGACCACCAGACACAAATTGAATTCTGAAATTTCCAGTATCCCACCCAGAATTCTTGGTCTGCTCCATGTTTCAGGAGGACACACTAAGGGTCAGATGGCAGAGTTCACTTCACTAAAATACCCCAATGGGGTCTCAGGTGAATGGGATCTCAGGGTAACTTAGGTGTGAAAAAGCAAATTGTAGAGACTTAGGTCTGCTGGCAGATGGACAAAATGAGTGAAGGCAAAGGACTCAACCCTCTGATGGAGGGGAAGAGTGAGTTTAATTCTTTAGCAGTGTTTTTTTTATGCTCTCAAAACAATAGTTCACAAGCTTGGTTTTTGTGCAAGAATACATGAAAGAATTGGTTTCACAAAGAAGAAAACCCATTCTACAGGTTTACCTTTAAAGTTAATTAGTAAGCTACAAAGAGTGTATTAGTTTCTTACACAATACATAGATTTTAACAAGTTCCATGAAAGCTAGTCAGCTAGTGATTATGTTTAACATTAAGTAGACATCCTACTTCTGGCAATACCATGACTTAGACTTATGCTGTTTTTCTCTGATCTATGACTAATGTGGCATTCTGCTAAGCTTAACATTCTTGTTTTCAAGAAATGCCCAGACTTCGTCCCTGACCACTCTTAACCTCTTCCTTGCTGTTCTCCTTCAGCAAAAAAAAGTCCTTATTCCAAATTGCTCCAATGTTCCTGAATAAGAGATGCTTTGATTTTGTGGATTTACCCTATATTAATAACTTAACTCTTCTTTCCAAGAAAAAAAATTTAAATATAAAATTACAAAAATCATCTTACTTGGGAGACTCCTGGGTGAGGAGGTCAACTGCAGACTAGCTGCTAGTCATCTCTTCCTTACCAGAAATTTTGTACCTTGTTGGAAGACTATAGTACAGCAATCCAACCCACCCTTCAACATGTGCACAGGAAGGTCACAGAGGACCTGAAGAGAACACCTACTTAGTTGGAGACAGTGGAGATAAGAGTATGCCCTGCCAAAGAGACTCCATTTAACAAGCAGGTTCTAGTCTCTGGAAAATGCAAAAGAAAGGTACTAACTTTTCTATCAAAGGGTCACATAAGGCAAAAATCATGCAAAAAGTAAAAGGCAAATAGGTCACTTGGTACAAATTCCAATTCCTCCAAGTTCCTCACTTCTTGAAATCAAATATGTTTTAGATTTCAGTCCCTGCTGAAAATTGTATTCTGCTTCTCAGCTTTCTCACTTTGAGTCAGTCAGTTGCATAAGAATGAGAGGATGATCCCAGTCCATAGAGAGTGAGACAGAGAACTGCTTTCTGTTTGGAATAAAACCCAGCAGGACCTTCTCTATGCTTTCTCTGTGTGTGGTTGCTTGCAGAATTTATAGTAGCTATGCATCATTCTGCAGAAGTAAAACTTTGTTTTGCCAAAATACTTTGGATTGTGTGGTTATATTCTTGAGACTTCAAACGTATATCTAACACTTCCATTTGAGGTTGGACGATAACTCTGTGCCTGGTTGGACAAGGGAAAGTGCTTTGAACAGGTAAACACCATCCATGCAACACAGCCTGATAAATGACTTACTCATGGGAGTGAGTAAACCATGTAAATAGACAGGAATAAGTTGGGACAATTGATGGATGAATTAAGTTGATATCAGGGAAACCAGGCCCAAGAATGTCTTGATGACACCTGGTAAGGATGCAAAGCACTCACCTGGACCACATGAATAGGACATCTAACACTGAGAAGGCCTCTTTTGCTATAGGTATGGTTCATACTCCATGCTGAAGCCTCCTGCTCTTGTATCTCAGAACAAAGAACAATAGAAAGGACAGATGGGCTGTCCCAGGAACAGTTTATTTCAGGAGAGAAATGCCGTCCCGAGAATGGAAGTGGGCTGCAGCCTCGATGGGTCTCAAACTCAAAAAAGCCCCATACCACATGACTTCTAATCATTTATAGGTCATTTAAGTAGATACAGCCTCTTGAGATCTCATAGGCTTCTCTCAGCAATACTCAGTTTTGTCTAAGCACCCTAAGGAAGCTGAGGCTGCCATTTTTCCTCTGACTGCTCATGTTTTTCATATATTAATCTACCTCCACCTCTATTCTCCTGAACACAGTCCTGTCACCTGATGACACAGGACTGGCATGGGTATCATTGGATCCCCAGAGAGGGAAGTCCTCATTTTCTCCCAGGAGCTTAGCTTGGCTCGGTCTCCTCTGTTGACTCAGCCTATGCTGTCCACTTGCCCTGTTGACCTGTTTTCACTCCTCCTCCAGTTCACCCATGCAGACCTGCTCCATCCTTCTCCTCAGCCTCCATGAGGAGCAAGGATAAACTGTAATGTCACATATACTCTGGCCTTCAGCATCTTTCATTGTGACTTTAAAATTCTTGTTGATGGATCTGTCTCTATAAAGCCAGCACTGTCTATGCAGGCAACCTTTGTGGTGAATTTTGCTACTATAATATTCTTACATTCCAGCTGGTGCAAGACTTCTACCAGCCTTTCTGTTCCAGCACCCTCAAGTCCTCCTTTCATTCTGTCTTGCCTCATTAGCACTTCACAAATTCATGTTCTGTGTACCAAAATTTGGGTTTCCCTCCAAGGGTGTTATTCTCTCTCATATTCTCTGGTTTATTGTCATTTATTTTTTCCATGTCTTGAGGTTTCTGTCTCTGTTTCTGCTCATTACCCATTTGTTCCACTCTGTAGCAACCTTTCATTCAACCTTTGACTTTCTCCCTAATTGTCTTTGAGTAGCTTTCTAACTCTGTGCATTTCTGCTCTCTTCTTTCCCACTCTTCCCTCATTCTGGTCCCTTGAATGGAACTCACAGCTTGTACTCATCTGCATATTTCAACACATATGGTTGGGAATGCAAGGGAACCAAGAGTCAAAGAGGAGTTTTAAGAATGAAATCACATGTAAGTCGTCTGGTGATGACCTCACTGCAAAGCAGAAAAAACAGTCTTCCTTATCTGGTGTGGTAGGAAATAGAACCACACCTTGACCCACAGGAGCTATAGGACTCATTGTGCATCAACACAATGACAGGAGAAAGATGAACTTGTAGTAAGAGCAATGAACACAGTCCAGACTTTGGCCTGGTCAGTGGTCCCTGACATCGCATTGTGAACACGTCGATTGATGTTTTCCAACAAGCAGGTCTGAACTGGAAGAACTAAAACTCACCAGAGGATGACCTGACTATAGACGACCGAGTTCAGGCTCTATGGGAGCCTGTGTGCAAATGCCTGTCCCTTGGTAAGGGACTGGCAAAGGTGAAACCATGGGAGAATGGGAGATGCCAGGAGCCTGGCTTGTGGGTGGGGCTTCCAGGTTCAGGCTCAGATTCCCCACCCTGCACATTTAGACATCTCTATTATTTCACCCAGCTGCGCAGGAATCTCCAAAATTAGTTACTTTAGACTCCAGGAAATCATGTGCATCTTACAATTCTACTCATTTTCAATTTGAAATTGGAGTTATTGGATTTTTTTTTTTTAAGATATAGTGAAGCTGAGGCTGGCTGGAACATCCTCTACCAGATCACTTCTCTGCATGCTCCAGAAATTTCTAAAGAATTTCTAAAGAATTTCCAGGAGAGGGCACTGTTCTGTTTTTCTCAGAATGAAAATGTTTTTCAACCTTAAGGATTTTTTTCTTAGTAATATTTCTCTGGAGTTAATTAAAAAATAAATTCATAGACTCAGATAGATTTATTTAATAACATTTTGTTAATATTGTATGAAATAAGGAGCTTTATTTTGACATTTTTTGGTTATACATAATACACCCCATCAGTTACCCAATAACATCACCAGCCTCTCCCCTTCCTCATGTCTCATTGTTCTTTAACCTTCATGTCCCTCACTGCTTCATGTTCCAAATGTGTGAGAAGATACACAACCCTTGCCTTTGTGTGACTGGCTTATTTCACTTAACATGAGAATCTCCAGTTCCATTTTACAGCAAGTGATCTGAATTATTCCTTATAAGAATATGCTTTTTAAAAACCCATTCAATCACTGACGGGCACTGTTACAGAGTTTGAGATCACTGGGAAAAGACCAATCAGACTCAAATATTTCCAGATTAGTCGAATTTATTTAGCTTGCCAGTGACTGGACTCTCTGAGCCAGTTTAAACAATACAGCCCTAACTGAGAAGGGACTGGGCTTTTTAAAGGTAAAAATTACAAGATATCTGGCATTTTAGTTAAGCAATTATAAGGTGTTAATGTTTTACAAGTTATCCTGTTTTGTTGTTGGTGTTGTTGTTTTGATAAATGTAGTATTTGTGAAACTTAAGCTAGCTCCTGTTGAGAAAGCAAGCAGATGTACAGAATAATAAAGGTAAGCATTACCTCAACATCTTGACGGCAACACCACTGTTCATGGTCAGGTATTTCTTGGAACCCACTGCTAAGGGGGAATGAGGTGGCTTCCTGGAACTAACCTGCCTGGCTTAAAGAAACAAAATAGAGGAGAGTAATAAGATGGAGTTAATTATGCTGTCACAGCACCAACGCTGAGTTTGTAACTCTTTGATGTTTAATTTTGATGGCCAATTTGATGTGATCTAGAATCACCATTGAAACAAATTTCTGGACATGTCTGTGATGGATTTTCTAGATTAAGTTAATTGAGGTAAGAAGCACTGTCCTAAATGGAGGTGGCTCCATTCTGTATGGTGGGGTCTCTGACTGAATGAAATGGAGAAACACAACTGAGGAGAACATTCATCTCTGTCTCCTCCCTGTGGACACAGTGCGACCAGTTGCCTTCTTACCAGAATGGAATGTAGTCCCCTGAACTGTGATCCACAAGCTCTTTCTTCTCTAAATTGCCTTGTCAGTTATTTTCACAGCAGTGAGACAAGCAACTTACACTTGCATTGTTCTGTGAGATGGTTAAACTTTATCGACAATTTCACTGAATTGGAAATATCTGTTTTAGTGAAGCTGAGCTCAGCTGTGTCCATAAGACCTCCCAGAGACAATTGGATCAGAAAGGCTTTGAGATGAGAGAGACAGTCCCCTCAAGGATGTGTGATGTGACCTCACTAGTGGGAGGTGGTAAGATGCAAGTTGTGGAACTCTGTTGGAGGAATTAACCAATGGAGTGTGCCCATGATGGCTGCGTGTCATCCTGCCATCATCCCCTGTACCCTTTCCATCTGCTTTCTGACCTCCCTGAAGAATGCTTCTAGCACATTCTTAACTGACACTGTGATGTTCTACAGAAGCACAAGTGTCCATCCCACCACATCCTCTGAAATCATGAGACAAATAAATATGCTTATTTAAGTTGTTCTTTCAGATATTTTGTCTCAGTGATGATAACATAACTAATACACCTTCACCTATTCATTCCATCATAAACACACTAATCTACAAGCCCACCACATATACCTTGACACATTCATACCCCCTTCCCACTGTTCTTCACTGCTTGAAGCTCACAAGGTCCCGGTTGAATTTCAAACCATCCTGGGATGGTTAATGGAATGAGTCAAATTGTTTGGATTGAGAGATGATTCAAGGGAGAATGTGAAGCACACCTTTCCTTTCAGTGGGTCTTTGAGAGTCTTTCTTGGGAGAATTAGCTTTGGAGGCTCAGAAATAATTCTTTTTTTGTCTTTTTGAGACAGGGTCTCCTTGTAGCCCCAGCTGTCTTGGAATTAACATGTTAATCCATTGTGGGATTAAGAATTTGAATTGATTTTTGAGAGGTGTGGAACTATGGAAAGTAGGTCCTGTATCAAGGAAGTGTCTCTGGGGACATACCTGAGTATGGTCTGCCATGGCCTGTCTCTGTCTTTTTTCTCCTCTTCATTTTTTGTCTCTCAAGGTATAAAAGATTTTAGTCCATCATGCCATTCCCCTGTGATGCTTCTGTCTTGACAAGCACTTAAAAGGAAAGGAGGGAGCTGAGCATGGATAGAAACCTTGAAACCCTGAGGCAAATCACTCTTTTCTTCTTTAATTTGCTTCTCTTAAATATTTGCCACAATGATCAAATTCTGCCACCAAGTTCAGTGTCGGCTTATGTCTCTAACAAGTTTGCATATGGAGAAATTCTGGTAGCCCATAACTGTACCTGTTTGAGTCACTCCCATCTGCAACCACTCCCCCAAGATGTGTAGCAAGTTAACAGGAAGTGTGCGGATATGGTTCTGTAGGTAGAGTGCATGCTTAGAATTCAGGAAGCTGCCTATAATACTTTTCATTCAGCAAACCGGGAGTGGAGGCACAGCCTGTAGTTATATCATTCTGTAGGCATAGGCAGAAGGTCCAGGTCAAGGTCATCCTGGGTAAATGTGGCGTTCAGGGCCAGACCTTGATACATGAGTACCTGTCTCAAAATTTCAAAAAATTACAGAATTTAAGACAGAAGAATATGAAACTTCTCACACGTTTACTGTCTCCTATATCATTATGAATGTTTGTGATATGTCAGAAGTTTGCATGATTGGGTCTAAAGTTAGATTTGTGTTGAAAGGGCATGAACCTGCCAAATAAGAGGTCATGCTAACAACACTGGGAATCATGTCCTGAAGCTAAATTAGGGAGGGAAAGCTTCACATACTCAGTGTCCATCAAGCTGGCCCAGTCAAGTCTTCACACTAGTCTCTCATGCAGAATCCCCAACAACTGTGTGCTTTGTACATTTCATAGTAAACTGAACCAATGACTGGATTGAATCCGCTAGTGCCCAGAATGTTGCTGAATCCAGCCACTCACTGTCATCACTGACAGTAATTGACATATTTGAGCTTTGCAACATGACTCCCCTCCCTGTTCTTCAGTTCCCATGGTTCAGTTGTTTGATGATCCTGTGCTATGTCTTCTACATTTATTTCTTTCATTGTTATGTTTATTTTAGAATTGAGAATCATCCAAATATTTACAGTTAAGTCCACAAACTTTCACTTTACCAGCAAGCAAATTGTTCACTACTGTTCCACTCTAGAGCTGCAAGAAGAGTGTGGGAAGAGCATCCTTCCTGGGACTACAGATAAAGCTGGAGAAAGACACTGAGACACATTTTGTGTGAGTGGTGCCAGGTCTTCTTAGAAATTGAGATGAGGTACATAGGCAGGCCTTGGTTATTTCAGACTCACTTAATATTTTTTAGAGATGGAAAGGCCAATTCTTTGTTATCAATTTTTAGCATTTTTATTGAATTTTTGCAATTTCAAGACAATATATTTTGATGATATTTATGTCCCCTCTCCCATCCACTCCTCCCTACATTCTGCAGTTCTCATGGATCAGTTGTCTGATGATCCTGTGCTATGCCTATTACATCTGTTTCTTTCATTGTCATGTTTATTTTAGAATTGAGAGTCAGCACAATATTAACAGTTAAATTCTTAAGCTTTCACTTCATCAGTAAGGAAATTGTTCATTAATGTTCCATTCTAGAATTTCAGGATGAGTGTGGGAGGTGTCTCCTTCCTGGGACAACAGAGAAATCTGGAGAAAGACAAGGTGCTGTGTTTGGTATGAGCAGGCACTGGGGCTTAGAACTTGAGATGAGGCACACAGGCAGATCTTGAGTTATTTCAGACAAAGTTAATATGTTAAAACCAATACTTCCCATTTGTAAAACTTCTAGTTCCTTGAAAGTGATATTAGCGGATATTTAATAGAAGGTGAGAGTAATCAGACATGAACAGGAAAGAAAATTCACAATTCAAGACAGTTACAAATTCCAGTACATGAGATCTGTCTTTGGTAGGCTAAGACTGAGGTCCTAGCAGACAGCCTGAGAGGGTGGGTCTCGACCTCTATTAGTGTAGCAGCTCTTATCTCAGTGGACCACCAGAGAGTGCCAAGCTCTGGCCTCCCTGGGCCTCCTTCTGACAGAAGGCCTGAGAACCCAGGGGACTGCCTGACAGTTCCCTGTTCCTGCCTCCATGTGGTGGTGAGCTTCCCCTAATTGTGCCATACCTATCCCCCTACCTGGGATTTCATGAAGCCTCTCTCAAGGCCTCAGGGCAGATCTGGATTTGGTAGGCTAAGGCTGACGTCCTAGCAGACAGCCTGAGAGTGTGGGTTTTGATCTCCAGTGGCGTAGTGGCTCTGATCTCAACAGATGACCAGAAACCACCAGAGTTCCAGCCTCCCTCTGGCCGCTCTCTTGCATAGGGGCTGAGAACACAGAGGACTGCTTGAGAGTGCCTGGATCCTGACTCCACATGATGAAGGAAGCCTGAGTGTGCCTGATTAGAACATGAATCAGGCTTCTTTGGGTACTCCTGAATAGCTGATTTGAAGCCATCAGTTCCCTCCAAATTTAAACTGGGAGAGCCTGAACCCTGTACCAACCAGCTAGGCACCTGGATAACACAAACAGGAGCATATTTCAACTTAATTCTCATATCAGAATCATAAACAACAAAAGAAATCCACACGCCAAAATCATAACAAAAGAATAATAAAATGGAAAGCCAAAACACTATGTTCCCACCAAACTCCACCAATTCTGTAGAAGAGTTCTACAAGGAGAATCCCCTACCCCTAGAGAAGACACTGTATTTAAAAGCACAATCATAAACACGATAAAGGAATTCAATGAATTTAAAGAACACACAGACAAATCAAAGAACTAAAAGAAGAAAAGGATAAACTTCTGAATGAATTCACAAAACAGAAATGATGAAGAAAACTCAGGTAGAAATGAAGAAGGAAGTGAAAAACTCAATAAGCCAACTTGAAACAACAAGGGAAAGCCTCATTGCTAGAATGAATGAAATGGAAAACAGAATATCAACACTGGAGGATAAAGTTGAACACTTGGACCACTCAAGCAAAGATTATTGGAAATTTTATAAAAACACAGGATTGGAATATGCAAGAGATGTGGGACACTGTGAAAAGACCAAATCTACAGGTCATAGGAATAGAGAAAGGAGAAGAATTTCAGGTTAATGGCATTGACCAGATCTGAAACAGGATTGTAGAAGAGAATTTCCTGAAATTAAGGAAAGACATCCCCCTAAAAATTCAGAAAGCACATTCAACACCAAATAGACAGGACCAGACAAGAAACTCCCCAAGACATATAATAGTATAAACACTAAATGTACAGAACAAAGAGAGAATACTGAAAGCAGCAAAAGAGAAACAACAAGTCACATACAAAGGAAAACCCATTAGGATTACAACTCACCTTTCAATGCAAACTATGAAAGCCAGAAGAGCCTGGACCAAAGTATTCCAGTTCTACATAACAATAGATGCCAGCCCAGAATACTTTATCCAGCAAAAAGGTCTATTATAGTTGAGGGGGAAAGAAAAATCTTCCATGATACAAATAGTCTGAAAGAATACATGTGCACAAAAGTAGCCCTTCAGGGAATACTTGAAGTAACACAGAGAGTGGAGAGAAAAACAACTTTATCCCAAGGTCAGTGAAAGAAAATAAATGAAGGCATATTTGAGGAAACACAAAATTAGACAAAGAACACAAACAGCAATCAAAATAATGACAACCATTACACATCTTTCAATAATAACCTTAAATATCAATGGACTGAACACCCCTGTCAAAAGACATAGGCTAAGTGAATGGATTAAGACACAAAATCCTTGTCTTTGTTATCTGCAAGTAACCCATCTCACCTTCAAGGACAGGCGCTACCTTAAGATAAAAGGAGGGAAAAGAATATTCCAAGCAAATGGCACTAAGAAACAAGCAGGGGTTGCAATACTAATATATGACAAAACAGACTTTAAAGTAAAATTAATCAGAAGAGATAAGGAGGGTCACTTCATTCTGAACAAAGGAACAGTTAACAAAGAAGATATTACAATCCTTAACATATATGCACCAAATTCTGGTGCACCCAAATTCATTAAAAACAAACAAACAAAAAACACTACAGTACTTTAAGACAGATTAACCCAAGCTCAATAATAGTAGGGAACTTCAATACCCTACTATCTCCATTAGACAGGTCAACTGGACAAAGAATAAACAGAGAGACATCTGAATTAAATGGTACCATACAGCAAATGGACCTAATAGATGTCTTTTGACTATTCCAGTCCAGCACCATGGAACTTTTTCAAAAATTAAGCACATACTGGGCCACAAAATAAACCTCAATAAACACAAAAAATTGAAATAATTCCATGCATTCTATCAGACCACAATGCAATAAAGCTAAGAAATCAACACTGGACAAAGCCAAAGTCACTACACAAACTTGTGGCTATTCTTAACAATGAGTAGGTCAAAGCAGAAATTAAGAAAGCAATGAAAGAATTCCCAGGATTCAATGAAGAGGACAACACAGTACAACACAACCTCTGGGACAGTTTAAAAACAGTCTTAAGAGGGAGGTTTATAGCTCTAAATGCCTACATTAAAAAAATTAGAAAGAGCCCAAATAAATGACCTAACACTGTAACTCAAGACACTGGAAAGACAAGAACAAATGAAACCCAAACCCAGCAGAAGAGAAGAAATAACAAAAATGAGAGCAGAAATTAATGAAATAGAAACAAGGATATGATACAAAGAATCAATGAATCTAAGAGCTGGTTCTTTGAAAAGCTAAACGAGATAGACAGACCCTTAGCCTAGTTAACCAAAAGAAAGAAATAAAAAATCCAAATCAACAAAATCAGACATGAAAGGGGAAACATCAGGACAGACACCCAAAAGATCCAGACCATTGTAAGGGAATATTTTAAAAACCTATACACAACTAAATTTGAAAATCTGAAAGAAATGAATGGATATCTAAAATCATGAGAACTACCAAAGTTAAACCAAGAAGAGAGCAACAGGTTAAACAGACCCATAACATATAAAGAAATCAAAACAGTAATAAAAAGCCTCCCAACTGAAAAAAAGCCTGGAACTAACCTCATTGATGCTTAACAGCCATAGTTTGAGGCCTATACTAATGTGGCCAGAGGGATTTAAATGACAGTTTTTGCTCTTTTGCCCTCCAAAGTTGACTAAGTTCCAGTGGACTATGGAACATCTCTCAAAATGTCCTGTAACTATGGTGAGTCACCTGTCTTCTTGTTCAGGGAGGACATGGAGACCCCATGAGATGTACATGAACCAGTGTCCAGTCTACAAGAGGGGGGTCAACGCAGAGGAAACATCTCATTCATGCTTCCAAGTGAAGCCAGACATGGTCAAGGACACCTTTGACTTATCTTTACATAGATGGAACTGGTAAAAGAAAGGAGCCATGACCTCCTCCCAAGCCCATGTGACCCCTGAGGAGCATCCTCAAATGACCTTAAGTTTAAAAATAAATTGATTTATTTGGGCCAACTGTATGGTTTAAACACCCAAAAGTAAAGTATATCCAAAGAATAAAGTTATCAGTACATGTCTTTAATAGTTCAAGGGATTACACATCCCAGACATTAGGCTTAAGTCTATATTAAAAGTTTTTTAGACAATTATTTCTCATTGATGATTTTGTTCCTAACTAGAAAGTGTTGCCCCGATGTAAGACTTCAAATCTTGGTCTCCAATACTGTAGTGCCAGTCTGTAGCTAAGGGAGACAACCAGCTATTTTTTTTAAAATGATGGAGAAATTTGTTTTCTCCCCCTATCTAGGAGCCTTTGAGAGGGAACTGACACTGATTCTAACCACTCTAACAGCTATCAAAATACCTGAAAGAAAATCCTGATTCCATCACTCTAGAGTCTAGTCATGGAAAACAAAATAAAAATGAGGAGGAACCCAATAGAGGAATGTTTTGGAAGCCCTTGTCAAGAAATTCCAATGGACTCTAATATGATCTTTTGAAAGTTGCCCTCTTCTGACTTTTTTTCTAGTTCCCTGTCTAGAACTTGTAATGCTAATTACTCTTGCCTTTACTTCTTCTTCTTCTTCACATCTCCTATTCATGATTCCAGGACTTTCTTTTCCCCCTCAAGATAAGAGTTATGCAATTTGGGAGCCTTTTAGATAGACCCACTGAAGGGGTACACCAATTGCCTCACCCTACATCCCTGTTCAGCATGGAAGAAGCCAGATCAGTTTGAGTCCCAATTCCCTATTGGCAACTTGGGTAACCTCTTCAGAGGATGGTGTGATAAGAACAGCACGTATAAATTGGCTAGGCAGTTAGGGTAAAAAGACCCCAATGAAAAGTAGCCAGTTTCTTGGCTAAAACTCACAAGGTCCTTGGGCCTCTTAGCAACACACTCCGTTTCAAAGGCCAAAAATGTCAAAAATATTTGGGAGCTTTTATGTAATCTTTAAAAGATTTTAGGGTTACCTCTTTAGAGGGGGAATGTTAGAGTAGCCAAAAGCCCCATAAAAATAAATAAATCAAAGAAGAAAAATGAGTACACGAAGATATCAGAACAAAGTGATGGAGAAGTATGGGAGGATTGGAGGGGAGGGAATGGGCATGGATTTGATCAAAACACTTTATATACATGTATGAAATTCTCAATAAAGTTTTTGTAAAAAATTTTTTAAATGTCTAGTGACACATCTACAATGCAAACTGTACACCTAAGGCTCAGGGAACATCTCAGAAGAGGGGGTGGAGAGAATGTAAGAGCCAGAGGGACAAGACCCCTGCTGCTGGTTCCTGGACCTGTTAGGGAAGCTGACCTGTGGTGGCTCCACTGTGTGGCAGTGTAACAAGATTTGCATAATAACAAAACCAGCTGACATGCCAAGGTGGATGGGGGATCTTCATGGGCTCCCACCACTAGGTGAAAAGCTACAGGTAATCAAGAGACGTTGAGAGAGGGAGAATCTGTTTTCTCTAAGGACTAGCTAGCTCCCTGAGAGGTTATCTAATCCCATGTGGGCAGTCCTAAGGCTAAACACAGGTACATACATGAGCACCAACCTGAGAAATGATTGGCATCCAGTGAATACTAGGAGAGGGAGAGTTTATTTTCCTTTTTCTCTGACCACTACCATCTTGGGAGGAAAGGGTTTGTCTTACATGTTCCAGGTCACCGTTCATCAAGGAGCCCAAGGTAGGAACTCAGGGCAAGAACCTGGAGGGAGGAGCTGGAGCACAGGCCATGGAGGATGGCTGTTTACTGACTTGTGCTCCTTGCTCCTGCTCAGCCTGCTTTCTCATGCAACACAGGCGCACCTGCCCAGGGATGGCACCAGCCACAGTGGGTTGGGCCACCCCACATCACTAAACAATCAAAAAGATGCCCCACCGACTTGGCCACAGGCCAGTTCAATAGAGGAAATGCCCCTTTTGAGGCTCCCTCAACCCAGGTGTGTCAAGCTGACACTAAACCTATCCAGCACAAAAAGTATGGAGAAAATTTTGAAATAATCATTAGTGACCACGTGTGGTGGCATATGCCTTTAATGAGGTTGAGGCAAGCAGATCTCTTTTCTACATAGGGAGATCCAGGCCAGATGGGATTACAGGTAGAATGCCTCAAAGAAGAGAAGCTCCTTCTAGACTAAAACTTCAGTATTAATGGTGGCAGGCAAGATTCATGACCAACCCTTCAGATGCACTGTTCTGAGTCTTTTTACATGTGGGAAGGGCACTGGAGGAAAATGAAAGTGGAAAAAAATCACCGAGATGCTGCAGGCATTGGTTGAAATTTGAGGAGATGCAGAATATAAACATTGTCTCCAGGTACTTCTACAATTTTCAAAAACCTCTATTGTTTGCAGTAGTGGCACTGGTATCTGGGAGACAATCAACAGCTATATGATGACTTAAAGCTCTCTCAATAAGAGTGATCTCGTGGGTGGCACTGTAAACTCAGCCAAATACACATGGCAGGAGAAGACCTAGATCTTAGAGAGAAGCCTGAATATAAACATTGTCTCCAGGTACTTCTACAATTTTCAAAAACCTCTATTGTTTGCAGTAGTGGCACTGGTATCTGGGAGACAATCAACAGCTATATGATGACTTAAAGCTCTCTCAATAAGAGTGATCTCGTGGGTGGCACTGTAAACTCAGCCAAATACACATGGCAGGAGAAGACCTAGATCTTAGAGAGAAGCCTATCTCTTTCATATCTCTAGGCAAATGAAATACCTTAGTATATGCTAAATATCAAACTGTGTATTTACAAACATACTGTACAGTACTCATCAAAGCTTCACTTTGCAACAGATGGGGACTACTGCAGAACTGTACATCTAGTTGGACACAGATAGCATATGTCTTAGAGATGCCCAGTACTATGTGACACCTCTATTCCTTTCATGTAAATATACACTCAACATCATGATGCCTAGAGGGAAAACTAATGCATCCCTTGACTCTCACCAGTAAACCTTCCTTATACAATAGAGTGTGATGCACACAGAAGGCCACAGCTGACCAAGTTTTAAAGAAAGAGACTACAGACTATAGGATAGGACTTTTATATGGAACCTCATCCACCCATGGTTTAGGGACTATTGCAGAAGAGGGGGCAGAAAGATATGAGTCAGGGCTGGTTCATGAACACAGGAAAGCAGATGCTTTCAGGCCACTGGAAATTAGTGCTTGTGAACTTGTGGCAATGGTGACATTGAGCACAGGATCCATGTAACTCAATTAAGCAAGGGCCCAAAGTTGGAAGATAAAAATAGCTGGTGGGCTGGCACTAGACTGAGAACTATTGGAGACTGATTGCTGCTGGGTGAGGGAGAGTATGCCTTCCATACGATCTCTAGATGGGCTGACTCAGCTCCAGTGAAAAAATTTACACTGAAGGACATTTGGGTACAAATGCCTGAATGGATAAGACTTAGCATGTATGGCAGAATACATGAGGTCTGGTGGGAGGATGGGGGAGGCAGGGATGGAAGAGGGGGCAAATATCAGTAAAAATATTTATACAAAAAAGGGAAATTAAATCATTACTGTGTATAGTGAAGGCAGCTCCTTAGCCAAGTGGTAAAGGATGCCATGAATCCTCTCTAAGGATGAGCCAGTAAAGCAAGGCAGGTAGCACTTCTGTGCTATTTGTACTAAAGATGCTCAATGGAATCCTATAAGGGAGAAAGCACTGGGCCACCCAAAACAGGGATGTTCTGGAAAAAGAACACGTGAATTCTCAAAAGTGTGGCCCTGACAAACATAAATACAAATAAATGATGACATATTGACCTAAAGTAAGATGCACAAGCAAATGTGACCTGGAATATTGGATTGGATCCTGGGATGGAAAATACATGGCAGTGGAAAAATTGGTGGAGCTGTAATTAGGTCTGTGTTTTGTGGGATTTATATTTTCCACTTTTGCTGATTTTCTAATTTTGAGAACTAGTAACACAGATGTGAAGAATTTATATTCAGGAAATGGATTATCATATTAAAAAACCTGTACCATCTCCTATAAATTAAAGCTGGCTTTCCTGTAATTTTTGGTTAGTTTCTTTGAAAACGTTGAAACAGCATAGAGACAGTAAATAGCATCTCCCTGAAGCTAATGGGCATATACAGTGTCTGACAAGACACTTACCGAGAAGGACGGATTCCAGTTCTCACAGTTCTTTTCCTTGTTGTAACTATTAGTAACAAGAGTCTTTTACCTAATACCGATCTCGTCATGAGTTACAGTTTTATGTATTCAATAGCTCAATAAAATGTTGGCTGAAGGAACTTCCCCTTCCACTAATTCAACAAATCACTGAATGTTCATGGAAAGAGGATGAGCCCCGACACAGGCATTTGCAAATCGGCAACCAAGGTAATGAAGGCATCTAGGGAATGGGTGCTTTAAAAGGAAATGTCTTCCAGATACCAGCTTGGAAAAACAGGTAAAATCATGCTACCCAGCATGCTGCTGATATTGCTTTAAATAAGCAAGTTAAGGGCAAGATTCCTACAAAAGAATTACATGATTACTGAAGACAATAAGCCCACTAAGGGAAAGTGTATCTTCTTGAAATACATGGAGGAAAATGATCAGACACAGAAGGAAGCCAAATACCAAGGTGTCCAGTTTAATCTGAAGCTCTAGCTGGGGCCACTCCTAAGTGTAAGTGTTCTTAGAACCAATGGATGGAGTCTGAGCTGCTGGAACCCATTCTCCACAAATACTTGAATTAGTGTCTGTGAAAAAGGAAAGCCTTGTGCAAAAACAACAGCAAAATTAAACCAAGAGCTGCAGGATTTAAAAAAGTATAATGAATACCTGAAAAATATTAAAAATGTTCACCTTTATGTAGGTATGAGAATATCACATTTATTGATTTCCATGTTTATTGAGTGTTTGAAATGGAAAGATTTTAATTGATTCATGTAATTGTATTCCATATTGGTGTATTTGACTGTCCTAATACATCAGTGAAAATTTCACTTGAATGTGAGTATAGTTATAAATACTGTCAATCAAATTATATTACAGCAAAAAGGATAGCCATTCATAGACATATGGCCTAAGCTGACACGTCAAGCGATGTCTTCTGAATAGGTGTAGTTTTTCTTATCCACTAAGATAATTTAAAATACACTCAACTCCTTCTTACATTAATCTAGAGTTAATTATTTCTTTTAATGGCACTTGGAGATTAACCCCTGTTAAAAGTGCTTTTATAGACCAATATTCAGGAAACAGCATCACATAACTATGCATGGCCATTAAGGATAAGGAAAGAGGTTTGGAAGAAAACAGTGTGAACATTTGGAGAAAATTGTAAATGTATTATTTAAAAACAGACCAAAATAATTAACAACGTCATTAGAAGAGGTGCACTTTTAATATTCAACATGGAGAAAATTATTGTGCATTATGTTAATTATTACAAAAGGAAAATATTACAAAAATGACAGTCATACATTTTAAGATTTAGAAAGCTCTGTTGTAAAATTTATATGCTGAGAATCAGTGCAAAATTTCAGTTTGCACATGTGCTTTTTGTTTGCACATTCCGATAAAAAAGCTGATGGAAAGGAGGCACCTGCTACTTTAGGCTCATAAGAAACGCATAAAAGCATCACCATTTCACCCTCTTCTTCTCCATCTTTTGTCCCAAATCTCTTCTCCTTGGCAGCCTTCTATGTGGGGGAGAGTGATGAGAAAATGCCTGAGTTGTCTGGTCCAAAAAGCTGCTGCTGAAAAGTGCAAGAAGCAACATCTCCATATAAGATGGACTGCTAGGTAGAGTGGTGAATTTCTAGTGGAGCATCACACACTCACATTAAGCACAAACAACACCACCACTCGCTGTGTCAATACCACACAGGGGACCAGAACATCAGGGGAAGTGTTCTCAGGTACTCTTCAGCTCCCCAGTGCTGATCTAAGCTGTGCCCCATGAGGGTAAAGATAGGCTTCTAGGACAAGAAGATTGGTTTCTGATCTGCCAGTCAGGTCGTCTGTCAGTCACTTGTGCATGCTTTTTCATGAATATGAATGAATGCACACACAAAGATTTATTTCTGCATAGAAAATTTTAGAAGTACCTGAAAAGGGAGATGATGTGACATTCACAGAGAGGAAATAAAAGAACTTCAGGATGTCATTAAAGAAACCTTCCCACCTACTGTTATTTACAAATTCTGGCTATGGAGATGATAAATGAAAAAAAAATGTACTAATTATATAACTTCTAAAAATTGCCCAAACCACTTTATGAAGTTTCCTATCTCGCTCTAGTTTGAATCTCTGGTCAGCAACCTTTTTATTTCCCATTTAATTTCTTCATTTCTCAAGGTGTAGATCAAAGGATTAAGTGAGGGTGTCACTACAGCACAGAAAAGGGTGAAGAATGCTGTATGATTGTGTTTGTACTTGCGCTTGGGTTGAATGTAAACATAAATTACAGTCCCCAAAGCACAAAAATGGAGGTGTGACCCACCGGTACCCAATGCTTTCCTCCTGCCTTCTGTGGATTTCATCTTCAGCATACTCCTAACAATGAAAGCATAGGAGAGGAGAATGAGTTCCAGGAGAACCACCACCATAGAGGACACTAGCTACAGACAGTTCATTTTCCAGGAAGGCTGTGTCCCTACAGGTGATTTTAATCATGGCCAGCTCCTCACACATAAAATCATCCATCCTGTGGTGGCTGCACAGAGGCAACTGGAAAACCAGGGAGGTCTGAACTGTGGACATCCTAAAGCTACTGACCCAGGACAGGGCTGCCATCTGTGAGAAGAGTTTTTGTTGTATAATTACACCGTAATGCAGGGGTTGGCAGATAATGTTGAAGTGGTCACAGGCCATCACTGTCAGCAGGATACACTCTGTGGAGCCTAGTCCCAGAGACATGAACAGCTGGACCACACAGCCAGCAAAGCTGATTGTCTTCCCTGGGCCCTTGAGATTCCAGAGCATCTGGGGCTTGTCATTAAACTGAGGACCAGGAAGGAGAGATTAGAGAGGAAGAAGTACATAGGTGTGTGGAGTTTGAGGTTCAAAATGACTCAAATATGATCATCATGTTCCCTGTGAGAGTCACAATGAGATGACCAGAAGAAGAGCTACCTCCAGCTGGGGCTGGTCAGAGAAGTCCAATAGGATAAAACCTGCTGGACTGCTAAGATTGTTTCCCAACATGGTTCCTTGTGAGTCATCATTGTGGTAATTCTTATTATACTCCTGTGAGGAGAAAATCCGATTTCACAACCAATAGAAAAACAACAAACCAAAGAAAGTGAGACTTTCTTTCCTGGGTTAATAGAGTGAAGCAAGAAACAGTTTCAGGTTCATGCACAGTGATGAACTGACATAAGAATAAAGGAAAATGTGTATGATAACAGCAAACACACAACATAGATGCTGTATTCACACAAAACACATCTGATCCATGGACAAGCTGCTGAAAAGCAGTATGCAGGTAATCTACTCTATGGAGAGCTTTGTGATGGATAGACTGTATATACAAACACAAACCAAACATTCAGGGTAGTCAAGGCTGTGAGGGAGGAGGAGTTTAAACCTGGAGGTAATATTTATCATAAGTTTAAACAGTCACATAGAATTGTCACTAATGTTACCATGAAGCAATTCATCACTGAGGTGAACAGACAATACAGTGAAGGAACACTTAGGTAACTTCTCTGTCCTTGTCCTTGGTCTTCCTTGTGAATATTACTTTGTAGGGGAATCAAATTCATGGTTCTCAATGGGCAATCTATTACCTCTCATGATGACTTCAAGTCTCCAGGCTTTGATATGGATGGCACCTGAATTCAGCCGCTTAAAAGAGTCTCTTCACCTTTTTTAAACTATAAAGATTCCATAAGTATGTTGCAAGGTATTAACTTAAAAAGACAACGAAATGTAACTGTAAAAACACACAATACTAATTTCTTAACTTTAGCACATGTAAATGTCTGATTGATTAATCATGGAATTTAACTATAGGTCTCCCAGTCCAAAGAAATGTCTCCAATAAAAATGTATGATTTTCTCCTCAAATAACCAAACCAGAAAGAATTAAGTCCCCAAATCCTAAGCGATTTTATCTGGACTCAATTATAAGATGGTCTATCTGTCAGAAAAATACTTTATTTCTTTTGTTTCCATGGCAACATTCAATTGCATGCTGGAAATTTGTGAAGAAGAAGAAGAAGAAGAAGAAGAAGAAGAAGAAGAAGAAGAAGAAGAAGAAGAAGAAGAAGAAAAAGAAGAAGGAGGAGGAGGAGGAGGAGGAGGAAGAGGAGGAGTAGGAGAATGCATGATCCATTAGCAAGCCTTGCTTCTAGAATTGTAGGAAAAGAAGGTATCAATCCAGGTGGTCACTTTGTTCAATGTTGTCTAACTAGTAGCACCCACAGAACTTTGGGGCCCCAGAATACCACTGCCTTCAGGTTCTAAGAATGTTACTCTTGGGTGGGGAAAGAATTGTGTGCTGGGAGATCGGGATTCTACTGGAAGGAACACAGTGGCCAGCTCCCTCACCCACCTGTTCGCATCCTTCTCCTCACACTTGCTCTCCTGTGTCCATGAGGAACTCACATCTTCCAAGGAGACTCCACTATGAGACTTCTTCCTCTCCTTCAATTCCTGGGAAGCCAAGATGGGGGATTTGGTCTGCCAAATGAAGAGGTTGATCAGAGTCCCATGACCAATAGTAAGTTTTTGGTTACCTATGAGAGCATGCTCTGATCCCTACAAAGAGAACTAGTTCTGCACTTCCTCAGCTTTTAAACAAACTTCCTTTTACTTTTCCTATGACAGGAGAAAGAACTCCCCACATTCCAAGAAAAAGGCATTCAGCTGCCTAGGCTGAGTGCTTTTGATGTGTTCAACCATGAGCGTGATTCAGAACAGGCAGTGGGGAACTATGTTCAATCTTGTGGTAAACACAATATCTCCTGCAACATCTTAGCTCTAATGGTCTTCAGGAAAATGATGTTTATTGTTTATTCAGCCAGTGTCTCTGGAGTCGTGCTCCTCAGACAAATTCCCACCACTGCATTGAAGACAGTATCTGGGGAAAGAAGAACTGTAAAGAATTGGACTTCTCCTATGGGAAGACACTTGGCTTATACAGCATTTTCTTATGCCCCAACCATACACATTTTGTTCTAAAGATCTCCAAAAACAAGGGGAAGGTCATTAGAATTCCAGCAGGACAATCGTCATTCCCTCCTATGCTCTTCTCTTGTACTGAGGACAAGGTATCAGCACTGGACCAAACATCACAATCACAGTAGGTCTACAGGTTACATTTCCCAGAACTGACGTGATGATCTGGGAACCAGACCACAGATGGGCATAATGAATATTGCAAAGCCTCTTACAGTCATTCACTAAATCCCTATGAACTACGATAATAGTATATAAAAGTTCTTTCATAATTTCTAAGAGATTTAGTTTTTAATGGTTGAATGTTATAGACACAAATATATCTGTAAATACATATGTGAAAATTAAAATGTGATAGTGATCAAAGATTTGATTGACTTCTGAGAAAAAGTAAATTCTGAGAAAGTAGACATTATACCTGATATAGTAAGAAAGGGAACTAACTACAAAGTCATCAACTCTTCCAAAAATGGTTCAAAATAAAACTCATCACAAAAATGTGTGATCTATACATCAATTTTTCATAATACAAAATCTTAGCATCTCAACATAGAGTCATCATCACTTCTTAAAGAATAGATAATATTTTTGGATAGTTGCCTGTAAATTAGCACACATACCGGTTTTCTTTTTACTTTTTTTGTCATGCAATCCACTTAATTGGACCATTTATAGATGACCCATATTTATGCATAGAATAATATTTGTGAATAATTTGGAAATAGTTTTGACCACAGGAAACATTTTCTGTTCTCTTGAATTAAATGTTTCCTCATCATACAAAACAATGCAGTTTGTCATGCCATTTTAATGCATGGACTCTGCTGTACTTTCTTCCTGTCTCTCCTACAACCTGATCCTGGTCCCTCTTCTCCCCTGTCTTTCCTCTTCTCCTCCAAATAGTCTCCTTTCTGCTTTCACGAGAGTGTGCACATGTGCTTGTGTGAGTGTACATAATTAAATCTAGATTATAGTATGAGAGAACACGTGATCATTTGTCTTTCCTTTGACCCTCCGTAACCTCCTTTCCTCCTCTCCTCAGTCCTCTTCCCCCTTGTAATTTCCCTGCTGCTTCAATGTCACTCATCTGTGTGTTCATGAATATGTATGGATTCTTCACGGGAGACATAATGCATCCTTTGTCTTTCTGAGCCTGTTTTGTTCTTCCAGTGTTGTAACAATATAGAAAGATACCGGAAGGCATTAAGCATAGTACTACCAACATTTAATATGAGGCCTACATGGTCTGATTTTATATTAATCACTAAAGCCATGCTGGCTTCCTCATGATTCTCCAAACTGGGAAGAATTCTCTAGTGTGTTGGCACCACCTTAACTGAGGATAAGTCCCTTAATTTTCTAATTTTGACTCCAGTTTGAGTTTGTTTTGAATACTACCAATATGAATATTTAAATTCACACATTTTTGTTCATATAGCTCTGAATATAATAATGAGGTGAAAAGTTGCTGTGGATTCATATGTGTTCTTCCTTGTAACTTCCAATTTTGATGAACCAGCTTAGACTCCCACCAGCATATATAAGAAACCTATATGCAAATTTGCCATCAGTTTGTTAGTTTAGGTGCTCTAACTGGTGTAGAGGAGGATCAAGCTTTGGGTGTCAGTTTCAACTCTGTGATGTCTACTGTGGCTGAGCTATGACTCAAGTCAGCCTACTTCAGACTTAAGACAATTTGGAGTCAAGATACGTGTAGTTTTTCTTGATTTCTAGACATTATTCAAGAATTTTTGCTTAGGTTACAAATATTATATCTAGAACTTCATGGTTTGGCTTTTCTTTAACACATACTGATTAAGAGATGTTTACAGTATTAATGATGTCCTGTTATGAATCAGTTCCTTTAGTTTGAGCTATATTTGCAGGATTTATAAAAATACTTGATTATTTCCAAATCATAAAGAAGTGCTCTAGTAATGTTTTCCAGACTTATTTTTCATTTTATTTACATTTATACACATAGCTACACAGAAATTCCAGAGCCACGATTTAGCACACTGATTTCATGTAGAAACCCAATGACAGTCATTTCATTTTATTGTTAATGGTCCTATCTATTCTTCTTTTTAGTGCCACAATTAAAAAAATCTAGTGCTGAGATTCATATGGGTCTTTCTATGAATTCTGAATTTTACTTCATTATTTTGTCTGTTCCTCTTCCCTTAATTAAATGTATATGTCACACTGTCATCTGTTTATAATGTATTTTTCAATTCCTCTGTATTTGCACAGGAAGCAAAACCTACAAACCCACTTTATGAATGTAGTGCAATATCCTAAGCAAATTAGTAGCATTTAAATATAGAAATATAAAAAGATAACCTCTTAACAAAATTGGCATTAATCTAGAAACTTACAATTTTTGAATGTCAAGAAGTTGACCAATGTAATAAATACATTAACAAGATCATTTAAATATATTCAGAAAAGTCCTTGAGAAAATATTCATAAGCCTTTGTGTCCATCAATTGATGAACACATTTTTAAAATGTGCTGTATATCCTCATTGGAATGCCATTTAGCTTTAAAAAAACTATTCATGTCATTTGAGACACATGAATGTGCTTAAAGGACATTAAGTGGTCTAAAGCAGGCACAGAAAGTCTAACAATATCTCACTTACATGTGGTATCTAAGAATGTTGAAATTGAAGGAGGAGAGGGTAAAGTGGTGGGCACTGGAGGCTGGCAGGGGGCTGGAGGGGGGAAGCAATGTGGAGATCCAGTTAGGTAGAGCTCTGAAAACACAACTTCAATTAAATGGGATGGTAAGTCCAAGATTTCTGCTGCACCTCATGGTGAGGATCATGATTATGGTGAAGAATGAGATACTGTATATGTGTAAGTTGACCAAGACATGGATGTTAAACATTCTCTGTAGGGAACCGTGGGTCCCCTACCCAGAAATAGTAACTATTATCTGTGAAGCAAGCTGTTTATAGCTTCAGCCTCTGACTCCCTTTTAAGAGTAGCTGGACGACTTTGTGAAAAACATGTTTTTCTGCCTCAACCTTGTAAATTTCCTCATCCTGTAAAAACATCCTGCCTAGTGGTCTGGCTGTGGAATGTGCGGTAAACAAGGCAACTTACCCGCCCAGCTTCTTCCGCCCTCTGCTTCCCTATAAAAGCTTTGTGCAGGCGTTCAATAAACGGAAAGACAAGACTTGATCAGAGGACTGTCTTGTCTCCATTCTCTGTGCCTCTTGCCCCATTCAATCCCACTTCTCACTCCAGGTACCCTGTTGAAAGTCCGGCTGGCCGGGACATCTGGCGCCCAATGTGGGGCTTGGATACTGAGGCAGCAGTGAGGGAGACAACGTGAAAAGGAACTCGATTGACAAATGGAGAGAAGTTTCCACATGGTGGAACGGATGTGAAAGATCCCTAGAGAAGGGATGGAGAGCTAGGCCCGCTTAACCATGGGTGCCAGTGGATTGAAAACAAAAGTGCATATTGCGCTGGTACAATTGTTGAAAAGGAGTGGGATTAAGTTAAAAGCCGAGATCGTAGAAAAATTTCTAGATACTGTTTCAAGAGAAGCACGTTGGTTTTTGGAAGAAGGATACATTAATGTTCCTCAGTGGGAGTGAACAAGGAACAGCTGTTAAAAGCAAAACTATTGAACAGTAACATGATTGCAAGAATCTTAGGATAAATGTTGCTTTGTTTTTCCCTGAT
>NW_008340639.1:267750-281724 GCF_000622305.1 Nannospalax galili
AATTCAAACTGCTGCCACTAAGACATAAAAAAAAATTCCAGCTGAAGAAAACCTAGAAACCTCTCTCACTTCAGTCAAACAAGGGCCTGATGAACCATTTGCAGACTTTGCCCATCGATTAATGACCACAGCAGGGAGAATATTTAAAAATGTTGATGCAGGGCTAGAGTATGTATGACAGTTGGCTTATAAAAATGCTAATCCTGTCTGTCAGGCAGCCATCAGACCTTACAGAAAAAAGACAGATTTAACTAGCTATATACGCCTGTGTTCAGACATAGGTCCATCTTATGAGCAGGGACTTGCCATGACAGCAGCTTTTAGTGGACTAACTGTAAAAGATTTTTTGGCTGATAAAAATAAGACTAAAGGCAAGGGGTGTTTTAAATGTGGTAAGAGCAGGCATTTCACCCGGGAGTGCAAAACAGGGAGTGACCAGCAAAAAACTGATAGTAAAAGAGCTCCAAAGATCTGCCCTAGATGTAAAAAGACAGACACTGGGCAAAGGAGTATAGATCAAAAGAGATCTCTACACAAATCTTCTCTTAAAAAGCGAGAGGAAAAGCCAGTCTCAGGCTGTGCCTGAGAAACTCCATAACATTGCCTTTCAACATAATTCTCAGGCCCCGGTGCGGTGGGCGTCAACAATAGTCACCGTTCCTAACTGCAACAATATACATAGAAGCCTTGGCAGCAAAGCTTCTTGGCCATCTGCCTCTTAAAGGAAAAAGTGTGACAAATGTGCATGTGAATATTGTGTTTGTATACTATGTATAGGATGATTTCTATAAACCGAGGCTGCTTGAATATGCTAACAGCTAACTCTGGAGGGAAATTGTGCACCTTTCACTTCAGACTTAAGCTGCCTAATGTCTCTTACTTGCTGTTTCAAGCTAATGTAGTATAGGCTAAAAATGTGAGAAGCTGACTCAGGGCAGAAACTGGTCCTTTCTGTTCAGACTCACGCTAGTTCTCACAAACTTCTGTTCTCAGGAATTCTCCAGGTTCAGACTGACCCTCTGACTCTGTGAGAGGAACTGAGAGCATCTTGCATGTTTTATTGCCTTGGCATGCAAGATTTTCTTTAGTTAAAAAGGCTTCCACCTCAGGGGTACGGGGAAATCGCTCTTTCGGACAGAGAACGAAGTGTAAGGTCCGCAGATAAGCGGTGGAGGGATAGCGCTATTAAAGTTCCCGGGATCAAGGGACAGAGTTAGGACCACAGGTAGTGGCGAAGGGACAAGCCGCATCAACATGGGATCGGCGGGGTTAAATATGGAAGTAAGAACTGCGATAGTGCAGCTTTTGAAAAAAGGAGGAATTAAGCTTAAGGAGAAGTAGCTTGTGAGGAGTACTCTAAACTGGTGGCTTGTGGCAGGAGCTGCTTGTGATGAATCTTAGAGCAGCAGGTAGTTCGTGACAGAAGCTACAACTCTATTTTGCTCCTTTCCAGGTTCCATGAGTTTACAATAGATGTCAAAAATAAAACACACTACAAAACTTATATATTATTTTTGCCTTGTTTGTCTCACTTTAAATGGTATGTTTGTGTCTCCATGGTTACCTGTTGTCACCTTATTGTTCCATGGATGTGTTTTAGACAACCCATGTTTGTGTTACTCCTAAATGTTCTAAAACTAAGGTGTGTGTCCTCCCTCTCTTGTCGTTTTGTTTCTTGTATGTTACCTTGGACACCTGCTTGGTACATACATATTTCTTTTGCTCCACAGGGTCAAGACACTATAAATTATGCTCCTGGCAGTTTCCAGTCACCGCTACTAAACTAACTGTCTGTTTTACCATGTGTTTCCTCTTGCCATCTTTGTTTTCACCTTTAGGTCACTCTACAGCTGATAATTTGTGACATCCTCCCTTATCCTCATTTGGGGGAGCGGGCATGTTTATGTTTTTTCCACAGAATGCTGACAATGCATGTTGGGTACCTAAACGCCTCATCCGCTTTGTGACATCTCCAGACTCTATGCCACATGTGTCATCACTGCACCATCCATCATCGCATCCTGTGTTCCCAGTTTTTTTGCTGCGGTTGCCTTTCTTAAGAGAAAATCATGTTTGTTAGATAAAAGTGGCAACAAACAACACCCGAGTAGAGATTGCCACTGTGCAGCAGTGGCTGGAGGCTATGCAGGGCAACTTTAGCTTCCTCGAGAATTGGGGGTGGCATGGTTTTTTGGGGGTTCCTTTTGGTTGTGGCGTGTGGAGGTATACTGTGGTGCATGATGCGCATGCAGTGGCAGACAGTGGCCCAACGGCAAATGCTCGTCCAAGCTATGGCAACGCTGGAAGCAGGAGGATCTCCCTCCATTTGGCTAAATATGCTGGACCGGTAGTCAATGACGGGTAAGAACCTCTCATTCGCATACCAACCTAAGGCAGACCGACAACCATGATGTTGCCGAGTTGATGACGGGTAAGGATGCTAAATGAAAGAGGGCAACCTAAGCCAGGCACGGTCCCTTGGCCTCCCTTGGTTTTAATTAAAAAAAAGGGGGAGATGTGGGAAGTGGGCGCAGTTGAGCCAGTCAAGATGGCGCCCTGGCTGGCTGCCAAGCCTCGTGACCCTCATTTGTTTTCTCCAACTCGCACAAGCACTGTAAGCTTGATCACACGCAGCCTGCCTGACATGATACATCACCGAGCATGATTCTATTGCGTGGCCCAATGATTTGCTGCTCTGAAATAGTAACTATTATCTGTGAAGCAAGCTGTTTATAGCTTCAGCCTCTGACTCCCTTTTAAGAGTAGCTGGACGACTTTGTGAAAAACATGTTTTTCTGCCTCAACCTTGTAAATTTCCTCATCCTGTAAAAACATCCTCCCTCATGGTCTGGCTGTGGAATGTGCGGTAAACAGTGGAACTTACCTGCCCAGCTTCTTCTGCCCTCTGCTTCCCTATAAAAGCTTTGTGCAGACGTTCAGTAAAGAAGAATTGCTTGAACCTCACTTTGGCATTCGTGTTGTCCTTTCCTTGGCTCTGCTGGTCGGAGTCTTGGTTCGCGGCAATTCTCAATGCACAAATGACAGACGTGTGTGGCAATACATTCACCAATTACTCCAGTCTCACCATTCCACAAGGTTTGTGTATCAAAACCTCACATTGTACACCACAACCATACTCAATTTTGTCAATTCAAATACTAAGTGAAAAAGTGCTAAAATTAGACCAGCTTACCAATAATAGAAGGAACATCATTTATCTAGTAATGGATACATTAAAAAGTCATAACAAACACCACCTTTAAATACAGAAGAGACTGATGTATTTGAAAAAGCTGGAATAATTATTAAATCTGTTCCCTTCCCACTCTATTAAACAGCAAATGCCTTAAATGTGGAAATTCTGGAGAAAATACCATGATTGAAATTCTCTTAGAGCTGGGACTATGATATTTATTTGTATTATTTGAATCTCTATTTTCCAGCTCTGCATGTCACCTTGGAAAATGATTGTATTAGTTCCTTTTCTGTTACTGTGATAAAATACCATGGCCAAGGCACCTTTAAGAAAGATGAGTCTATGGGACTGGAGAGATGGCTCAGCAGTTAAGAGCACTAGCTGCTCTTGTAGAGGACACAGGTTTGAGTCCCAACACCCACATGGCAGCAATAGTCCATAATTCCAGTTCCAGAGAATCTGATGCCCTCTTCTGACCTCCATAGGCATTGCATGACATAGGTGCACTTACATACATGCAGGCAATACACTCATACACATAAAAATAAATAATTAAAACAGAAAGAAGAGTCTATTGGGCTCATGAGGTTCCAGAGGGGTAAAAGTCCATTATGACAGGGGAGGAGTGACAGGAGGCAGCTGGAGCAGTGCATCTTCAAGCACTTGCAGAAAGCAGAGAGCCAAAATCAGAGTGGCTGGGGTTAGGAATTCTCAAATCCTGCCCCGAGTGATGTGTGCCTTCCAGCAAGGCTGTACCTCCTAAATGTCCCCAAACAGCACTACCATTGACCAAATGTTTACATACTTGGAGCCTATGGGGGACACTTCTCATTGAAACCACAGCTAGTCACATGTGTTACAATCCTTCAGAATAGATGCTCATTCATATTTTTCAATTATAAATTCACCTAGATGAATCCTCGGTCTACTTTCCTGGGTCATTCACTATGAGTCATTCACAAGACTGGGTCATTCACAAGAAGATAACGAGGTGTTAAAAGGTAGTGAAAAGTGCTGTCTAAAGGAATGTCCTTTCAGTTTTGTGGGCTCTTGTCACAGCACACAAGAAAGGTTTGCTTCCATACTGGGCTTGGAACCCAGAGCCTTGCATACACTAAGCAAGCACTGTAGCCCTAAGTTGCATTCTCAGCCCTCCAGAGCCTTAGTGTGCAAGCCTTGGCAGCTTTACCTAAATGCAGGCCTTCCACAGAAAACCATCATATGCTGAATAGACTCTAAAACAAGACATTAGAGCTATCTACCCATCCGCAGGGAGAAGCTCCAAAGTAATTGGATAACTTTCCTTTGAATTTGGAGGAAATTTCTGTCCTCCCATTTGGTCTTCTGAGAACAGTTGCTATAATGCTGATAGCAATGACTGAAAAACCAAGAATAAAATATATATTGACTAAGCTACGAGAGGCTTCCATTCTATAAAATATTACTGTGAGATGTGTTTGTTCTCGGTATGCTAGACATGAAGAAATATTTCTCTACATTGAGATATAAAAATAAGATGTATTCTGGAAGAGGCTACTAGAAGAATGAGATAAGTAAAAAAAAAAAAAAGGCAGAAGCATTGTGTGGGCCTTGGTGTGTGACTTTTCTCCAAAGTGATGCAGATGATCACCACAATCACTCACCATGGAGAATGCAGCATCCAAATGTTGATTAAAGTGAGACTTGATATAAAAATCTTCCCTTGGGACTGGAGAGATGGTACAGGGGTTAAGAGCACTGGTTCCTCTCTCAGAAGACCTGAGCTCAGACCTAGCACCCACATAGTGACAACATTCCATAACTCTAATACCATGGGATCCAACACCCTCTTCTGGTCTTTTCAGGCATTGCACAGCACATGTGCACTGACATACATTCAGGATTAAAGATAAATTATATTGACCTAGAAAAAATATTTTTAGGTTAATTTAACAATTTTAGTTTGCATGAGGCTTTATTTTTAACTCAAATTGATACCAAGTAAATTATTTTTAAGGACTATGAGTTTGTATAGTGCATGTACAGAAAAAAATGGACATTTCAAAACCTTTTGATAATAAGCCAGAACCAAAAGGATACTTAGCAAATAGGACTTTTACATAACTAGAGACCTAGAGACACTGTTTCATAGATTTTAAAATTGATTAGGGTACCCAAGTTAAAAGATATTTGAATGTAAATTTGTATCTGTGTATTTTAAATAGGCATGCCAAAAATAAAACCAATAGTTTTGTGCACAATAAAAAGAATGAAAAAGGAAAAATTTGAAGTGCCAATATTTTAAAATTGTCTTGACACAAATGATGTATAAGGACAATTATCATCGACACATATGACATAATTACATGAGATTTCAATACATAGAAACATATAGAAACATGTGACATAATTTTAAACAACATAAGAATGATTGTCAGCATATATGACACAATTACATGAAACTAGGTGCACCTAAAACACATTAATTAGTAAGTTTGATTATGATGAATTTTGTAAGATCTTCTGAAAGCAGGCGTATCTGGAGTCATGAAAAAAGTAGCAGCTTGGTTTTTGAAGAGAGTGCCCAGTAACATTATTTTACTAAAAGAACATGGAATCTGAGTTAAACATAAAATATAAGACAATTAATTAATATAACCTGTGTTTACATTGAATTGTAGGGTCTTAAGTGAACTTAATAAACTAAAACTTGAAGGTCGGTTTCTCAGAAAACAGAAAAATCTGGAAATGAATTTGTAGTGAGTGGAAAAACTTAAAACAAAATTTTTTTTCTTTTTAAATAAATGCAACAAAGAGCTGAATGAAATAAAACTAACAGAGAGGAATAGAATTGTAAGGGACAGGAAAATGAATGAAGTTCAGGTGTTAGGAATCAAACCTAGGTCCTTTGGGAGAGGAAACTATGCTCTTAACCACTAATCCATTTCTCCAGCTGGAATTAGAGAAGAAAAATCTCCAGATGACCATAGAGATCATAAAAGAGTCAGAGTAGGGAAGAGATAAATAAAAAGAGCCTTTGTTTTTGGCCAAACCTGTTTTGTCGCTATTTGAAGGAGGGTTAGACTGCTTCCCTGTGCTTTTACAGCTTGTAACTGTGTGTTAGTCGGCAAAGGCAGAGGATTTTTTTTTAAAGAGTAGAACAAAGCTGTAAAGAGGTCCAGGCAGCTCTATTTTTGAGGTGGTAGGGTACAATTGATTATCTAAGATAACATATCCCAAGTAAGTACAAGGCCCATGTTTTTGAATCTTTTTTGAGGAAATATAAAGTTCATATTTTGTTAAAATAGTTGTTAATTTAGTAAGCATAACTTCTAAAAGTTGAATAGAAGGGTGACTAAGGAGAATATCATCAATACAATGAATGAGAACAGCAGGGAATTCCTTAAGTATTGGACTAATCACTTTATGTAGATAAAATTGGCATATAGTAGGACTATTTTTCATTTCTGGTAATAGGACTTTCCATAGATACGTCTGCGAGGGAACAGAGTGATTGTTGTCAGGGATAGTGAAATCAAAACATTCTCTATCCTTAGGTAAAGGAATAAAAATTAAATAATCTTTTATATCAATTATTATAATAGCATGTCCTGCAGACACAGCTGCAGGAGAGGGAAGGGCAGGCTGCAGTAATCCCATCTTTCTTATAGTGGCATTAACTTTTCTTAAGTCTTGTAAAAATCTCCGTTTTCCCTGAGTTTTCTTTTGTATTACAAATATAGGTATGTTCCCGGGACTGTTAGAGGGCTCTAAATGCCCTTTATCTGATTTTTCTTGTATAAGACCCTGTAAATGAGGTAATTCATTACTAGAAATAGGCCATGATAGGGAATGGTAAGACTGGAGTGAAGAAATAATTCCTCCTACCCCCAGGAGGGGGGGCTTTTTTGTGGGCCAATGTGATGGCCAGTCCTCATGTCTAATAATTGATTGATCAGCCCCTGTATCTAACAGACCCTTTATAGCAATTCCCTATAGTATTAGGGTCATTGTAGGCTTAAGGTCAGATGTTACAGGGCTAGTCCATAATGCTTGGGGGGGTTCCTTCCATTGAGGCTGTTGACCTTCTTGGTTGCAGGGCTGAGGGCTGCCTCATCTCTCATTTAAAGTCTTATTTTTGTTGAAATTAGAATGGCTATCTCTAGCCCAGTGGAAATCTTTTTTACCTTTAGGGCATTTTTTATTTGGTTTAGGTCTCGAGCCTGAAGGTGGGGGATCAGGTATAAGTTTGCAATCTATGAGAGGGCATTGTCTCACAAAGTGACCCATTTTTTCCACACTTAAAGCATGGATCTTTCATTTTGGCAGTGAAAGCTTCTGCTAATGCAGTTGCTATCATGCTAACCTGTGCTGAAACCATGCCTATGTCCTGGGTAGCTGTTACCCAGGAAAACAAATCTTGACTTTTTACTGGAGCAATTGCTGCTTTACATTCTTGAGTTGAGCCAACATAAGCAATTTGTTTTATTAAAGTCTGGACAGCTTCTATGTGAGGAACCTTAGCCTCTACTGCTCGCCAGACCCTAGCTAAGAATTCAGCCCATTGCTCCTGTGGCTTTTGTTTGAGATCAGCTAAGCTAGCTCATGCTGTCTCACCATCCTGGGTGGATCTCCAGGTTCTCAAGGCACAGAGGCACATCTAATCAAAATATTGAGCTGGTAAAACCTTTTGTGCCTCAGCATCAGCATACTGACCTTCACTCTTAAGCATGTCAGCTGTCACATCAACATTAGCTTGAGCATTTCTTGCCGACTGTTCAGTGCATTTATCATAGTATTTAGACTTAAAAAGGAGCCAGTGTCCCAGGGACAGAGCAGTCTGGGCAAGGTTTTCAAAGTCCCAAGCAATGACTAAATTATGGCTAAGCTGATCAAAGATGGCCATGGTAAAAGGATCATGCATACCATTTTCCATCACCGCCTTGTGGATTGCTTTCAGCCTTTCAAAGCCAAAAGTACTATGAATTCTAAGTTCAGGGTTGTCAGCTGCCACAGGGCCAGCTGGAATGTGAACTGGAAAGAACTGAGGGGATGGATATGTCAATGGAGCTGAAGGTTCTCTAGAGAAAGTGTCTCCTATGAGCAGATTTTGAAACATGTGAAAGAGAGATTCAAGGTCAGAAGCAGAGGGCGAGCTATAAGAAATTTATGCCATAGGGAATGCCAAGAGAGGAGAAGGAGACGTGGGGAGAGATACCAAAGTGGGGGGCAACTCCCCTCTTTCTAATAGAATTAGAGGATGGTGTTTGCATTCCCAGAGGGTGTGCCATGGCAGGAGGGAGCGCTGGCAGCTTCACAGCACCAAGAGGAGGCGCTGGCAGCTGCATAGCAACCTGAGAAGGTCCCAGCTGTTGGGCTTTGTGGAGGGAAGACTGGCGGTGGGAGGGAGCAGAGGTGTAGGTGGCTGGGATGCAGAGGGAGGTGGTTCCTCTTCTATTTGGAGACACTGGAAAAGAGCAGACCAGAGAGGGAAATAGAAGACAGGCACAGTCTTGCCCTGCCTTTGATAATTCTGTACATTATCTCCCACTCTTTTCCAAGATTCCAAGTCAATAGTTTGTGTAGCAGGAAACCAAGGATTACATTCTATAGTAATATCTAAAAAGGCCTTAATCTGAGTTTCTATACATTTAATTCCTCTAGACTTTAGCATGCAATTAAGAATAGATTGGGCCAGGTGTGGTGGAGCATGTCTTTAATCCCAGCACTCAGGAGGCAGAGGCAGGCATATGTCTGTGAGTTTGAGGCCAACCTGGTCTATATAGTGAGTTCCAGGACAGCTGGGGCTACAGGGAGACCCTGTCTCAAAAAGACAAGAAAAAATCCTACTCTAAATCCGACTAAATTATCTTTAACTGAATTCTAAAATTTATTTCTGAACTGTATTTTGAGGTTGTAAACTTTTGAGATTTTGATCTTTGAGGATTTAAACATGTGAGATTATGGCATCCACACTTGTGCCTTCTGAGATAGTGAGTCAAACCCTTTCCCAAGGAAGGTAGAAAAAAATATTCACTGAGGGCTTGGAGTTCCCCTGTTGGAAAGAAAATTCACGTTGCTCTTTTTGCTAACTGGATTACTTTCTCCCCATTACAACAGCACTCACCTCAGCTCCAAAGAGAACCAGGCCAGCAGTGATTTTCAAGATGGGGATGGTGTGCTGAGGTGGCCCTGATAAGGGAAGGGAAGGAAAAGTGAGGGTCTGACCCCAGCTCTCAGCCCTGGCCCTGCTCTTGGTCTCCAGAAAGGCTCCTGATTTCCCTGTCAGCAGGCTCTGTGTCCACACCCCTCCTTACCCCACCTCAGGATGAGAGGCTCAGGTAGCCCCCCATGCTGCACAAGGCATGTGTATTTCTTCTCTGCTCCAGAAGGCACCACCACAGCTGTTCACTTCTGGAAGATTCCATCCCCTGCAGGCCTGGTCTCTATGTGCTCCATTTCCTGGGTCTGTTTCTCCATCCATATGCCAAGTAAGGATGATCTCCAAAGTATAGAAACCCAGGGCCCAACATCTCAGAGTGTCCTGCCCTTCAGGTCTTGGGTCATGGGTCATATATGCATTTGGGGGGGGGGTCTGAAAGGAAGTGTTGAAAATTTCAGACATTTCACCTTCGTCTTGAGGGCTCCAGCACTGCTCAACATGACCATCCTGGGAATAGACAGGTTAACTGAGATTTGGAAAGGAGAGGAATCAAACCCCACACAGCAGCCTAGATACCTGCATGCCTAGATACCGGGACCTTGGATCATCTATTTATTGTAAAGTTCTAGAATCATGGTGAGCTAAAAAATTCCATGCCTCACTCTGGTGAAAGACATTTGATCTTTGAAGGTAGAGAACCCAGCTTGAGAGAGGCCACGGTTCACAATGGGTTGCAAATTGGAAGGAACTGCTGGTTGGCTATTTCAGGATCTTCTCTCCTATCCTGAGAGACTCTGAACTGTCCTAGAGAAGGTGAGTTCTGGAGAGTCATTCTCTGATGCTGGATCAGGAAACCCAGGGGCACTGTTCCTGCTTCCAGTGCCATGGAGGTGGAATGGGAGTTGGGCGCCACTTTCAATGTTCTTCAGTTGAAAGGCAGATAGAGAAGTTGCTGTTTGGCCTCTTGTACCTGTGTGCAGCAGAGTCTCCTTCCTGTCCTCCAGGTATCTGAGGCACCAGTCCAGGCACTCTCCCTCCAAGTAAGCCCTCCACTGCTCTTCCACACCATCTACCTCCCACTTGTGTCTGGTAATCTGAGCTGCAGCATCTACAGTCGTCTGTGAGCTCAGGTCTTCATTCAGTGAGACATCATTTTTCCTATCATAGATTGTTGACAGAAAACTCCAGCTAGGTGCCAGTCTGACCCCATTATGTATCCAGACATCTTCTGGAAAGTGTGAGAACCTACAGGCAACTCTGTGGTCTGTCCCATGCACCCATGGGATTTGAACTTTAACAAAATAGGAAACCTGGTCTCTGTCTCAGAGGGTCTCCTGGGTAGAATTCTCTGGGGGTTCACAATCTTTGGGCCAATACTCAGACCTGGGGGCCCAGGGAGACTACTCCCAGTCCTTTGATATGTGGAAGGGTCTTGGTCTCTAACCGTGGGTGGGTCTCACTATTCTACCTCTGGTTGTAGCAGCCAAGTAGGGTTATCAGTCTGTCTCAGAAAGCCTGCTGGTGGCCTTTGGTTCACTGTGTGTTCTTTTCCCAATGCTTTGGTCCAATCTGCTCCATCCAAGGTGCATGCTGCTCTAACCTCAAAGTCTCTAAGTCACTGTCATAGTACAGGATTTGGATGTTCTGTAGATATGTAACTTGGATGTACCAATAGACCTGGGGCTTCCTTAGGCCATGGGAAATACAGCAGCTAGCTTGAGGCTGGTGGAAGCCAGAGGCCAATGGCCTGCACTCCCTGCAGGGACAGGGGAACACGGGTGCAGGTGTGTGTGTTGGGATGGAGAAGTAAGCAAACAAAGGCCACAGGGCTGGGATAGACGAGGGAGCAGTGCAGGGATGTGGGGCTTTGTGTGGAAAAGGAGCCATACAGTGGCCATCCAGCTGGGGGACCCAGGAAGGTCTGGGCCTGTGAGGGTATAGGCTTGCCATCCCTGATGCTGTGCTCCCACGGGTGGCACCCCTGTTCCTCCCTGCAAATGCCATTTCCTGATCCCTTACTCACAAGGATCTGGGTCAGGGCCATGGCAGTGGTGAGCAGCAGGAAGAGGGCACCAGGCTCTGGGGATGTCATCTTTGGAGTTAGGGAGAAGCTTGGTCTGGTTGGGTCAGTGTTCACTTTATAACTGGGAACAAAACAATCCTGACAAGTCAGCACTGGGATTTCCCTAAACTAGTCCAGTCCTGGGACTCAAGCCCCTTTAACCACTGTCAGGACCCAGGGCTTTGCTCTGGTCCTTGGGATTTTGGTGGAGTCTGAGTCTGCATGAGTCCTTGGATGCTTTATAACCAGGAAATGTCCTGGGAACCTGTCACCCAATGCAAGTAAGGATTTGGTCTTCCTCATCAGCGTCTTGGTAGAAGGTTCTGACAAGGGCTGGGAGAAGTGAAATGCTGGGAAAGAAAGAGACTTCTCCACATAGGGCTTCCCCAACCAGAGAAGTCCCCTCAACTCACCAGGGACTTGTCCTGACCTCTGTCCTCCTCCACACTGATCCCAGAGTCCTTCCAGTGTAAGCATTTCTTGATATTGTTAGTAATCACTGCACACCTGAATATAACAACAACAAAAATACTGGTTATTTGTATATAGCGATACATTATTTCTTCCATTAAAAAAAATCACACAGGACAGTAAAGTGTGATCCTATGAACCCGCCATTTTCACTCTCAAGTCACTCTAAATCACCCAAACATGTCCCCTTTCCCAACTTCATGTCTTACTTTTCAAAATTCAACTACCAACAGACATGGAGGCACATGTCTTTAATCCCAGCACTCAAGAGGCTGAAGAAAATGAATCTCAGTTAGTTTGTAGCCAGCCCAGTCAACATCAAAGGTTCCAGTCAAGGCAGGGCTACATAGTGAGACCTTGTCTCAAAAACCAAACCAACTAAACAAAAACAAAAACTTAAAACCAACAAACAAAAAACTCCCTGCCAAGTCCATTTAGTGCTGCCCTGCACTGGAGCACAAGCAGCCTACTCTGTCCCCAGCATCTATCAAATGCCAGTAACAACAAAATCAGGGGTTGTGCCACCTGAGCTCTGCTCCATCTAACAAGTACTTGGGGTGACTTGGTATTGTGTACATCTGGGCGTAATCACAGCTGCTGTGAGTTCCCAAGTGCAGTAGCCACATACGATGTCCAGAAGAAGCATTTCAGAGTTCTCCCCATCCTCCAGCTCTTACTTTCTCTCGGACCATTCTGTGATATTCCCTGAGCCTTGGCAGGGACTTTGAGGAAGTTGTTCCATTTTGAGTTGAACTCTCACAGTCCTTTCGCCATCCTTTTTTTTTTTTTCACTTAATTAATCATAATTTCACTTTTGATAGGTTTAAATTCCTACTTTATCCTCTAAGGGCCTTGGCTTCTTTTTTCACTATTCTTATTGGAGTGTGGATTTAGTTTTAAATTTTAAAAATATTTTATTTATTAATTTATTTTATTTGTATGAGTGTACTACCTGTATGTAAGTGTGCCATGTGCATGTATGTAAGTAAGCCACATGCATGCAGCACCTGAAGAGGTCAGAAGAGGGTATTGAATGCCCTGGACCTGGAGTTACAGATGGTTGTTAGCCACCACATGGGTGTTGACCGAACCCAGGTCTTCTGCAAGAACATCAGGTGTTCTTAACTGCTGAGCCAAATTTTTAACAGCATATAATTTTTTTTTGCTTTGTTCTGAACTGTTGTTGCAATATTTGGAATCTTCTTTCTCTCCTTTAGTGTTACTGGGGAGTGAGGTCACAAGAAAAGGCTGCTAAGAAGATTCCAGAGCAAAACCAGACGAGACCTCCATCCCCAAAGATATGCAAACTGCCATATAAAAACAAAAGATGTGAAAATAATCAGGGTCACACATCTCCTCCCAAAGCTCATGATTTCAATATCTGAATCAAAAAGGATTGAAATTATGGAAATTCTGAAGAATTCAAATCTAGTTTTATATATGATCAATAATCTCAGGGAGAATTCAAACAAATGAATAAAGAAAGTCAATTCAAGACTTGGATGAGAAATTCAACAAACAGACCATCTACAAAAAAGTGGAACTATGGAACCCCCCCCACACACACACAGTAAATCAAATTAGCTCAGTGGAAAGGAGCACCAACAGGGTAGATCTTGCAGAAGAAAGAATCTCATTGACTGAAGACAATAATCAATATTTAGATAAATGTTGCATTTGTATACAATTTAAAAGAATCAATTATGATTATTACTTTTGAGCTGAGCCATGACAAAAGATGTTAAAGACTTGTGCTATAAATCAATGAGAAAAATGAAGAAAGAAATTATAGGACATTAGAAGACATGAAAACCTCCTTGGTTAATGGATCAACATAATATTGTTAAAATGACCATTTTACCAAAAATAACCTATAGATTTAATGCAGTCCATATTAATCTTTCAACAACATGTTTATCACTCAAATGGAAAATGAATATTAAATATCACTTGTAAGTACAAAGATTTCAAATAGTCAAAGCAATCCTGAGCAAAAAGGTGTTCTAGTTTGTTCTTCATTGCTGTGACAAAACACTCTGACCAATACCAAGTTGGGGAGGAAAGGGTTTATTCAGGTTCATCAGGGAGCCCAAGGTAGGAACT